>NC_142185.1:16327013-16478238 GCF_026936395.1 Plectropomus leopardus | reverse complement strand
AAAGAAATTCAGATCCAACTTTTGGTACTTTTTGTTACTCTTTGGTACTAACACAATTTAATCAGTGCTTAAAAGGAACTTGACCTTCATGTGGGATCCAGTACCAGTGACCGCTTTGAAGAACTTGAACTGGATAAAGTTTGATGGATTGGTGGAGATATTTTATGACCAGTATCTAAATGATATATATATATATATATATATATATATATATATATATATATATATATATATATATATATATATATATATATATTTTTACAATATAGTTTCTTAAAGCAATAGATAAATCCAGGGAAGAAGGGGCATATCTGTAATTTAATGGAACTTTTTCATTTATAAACGGGGGACAGACGGTGAGTATGTTTATATGCAAAACCAATTCAGATTTTTCCCTTATTTTGAAAAAAAAGCAAGATTTTTATTAAGCTGTTTATGTGGCAAATTGAAAAGTATATTCCACTAACACTCCTATGCCCTGCTTATTCTAATAAACATGTCCAAACATGTTATGACAAAATACAGAAAATTGGAACAGCTGGAGCCTTTTGTTTGCGTCTTTGCATCAGAGTATGATTAAGAAAAAACACTCCTACTGGGGGCAGATTTTTTTCATTTGTCTGAACACAGCCTCCCTCTTTCAGTCCTTCAAACACCCTCTTAAAAAATTTTGGTGCTGCAGTCGTTGCACATATCCGAAAACCTGTTGATATCCAAGTCTTTGCGTTTATGTTGCCATAATGTTTAAAAGTAGGTGTGTTTCTTGCTCTGAAAAGAAATGTGGGCTTTTCCTTTTGGCATGCATCTCTACCACAGCCTTGCAACTATTGGCAAGCTGGTTTGTGTACGACGTATCCATGACGATTCACAGAGTTAACTGTTGATGTTGTGTCGTGTTGGATGCAAAAAAAAAAAAAAAAAAAAGAAGAGAGACGTATGTTCTGAATGCAATGTATACATGCCCAAGTAATGCATAAAAATAACCCACAAAAATGACTGTCATATTTCGCGTCTTAAATGAAAATTGCTAATTTTGAAATAGGGCTGAAGTGGGAATATCTAAGCAGAATATGCTATTTTAATAAGCTGTATCAAATTCAAAATACTGTCATATTTGGAATAATAGTGGAATATTAGTGTGCCTATAAACAAAGTCACTGTTGATCATGATCACATCAACCACTTTTAGCTAGCAAGGACAGTGACAACTGCCAGTGCACTGTGACTACAGAGGGATCTGTTACTACAGGTTATGTGAGCAGCACAAAAAATGATTAATATGAAGCTCCTTTTTAACAAATGTCTCCAACAGAAGCTCTTGGGAGGCCTTGCTAATTCCTCTGTGGCCTTTTCACCCTCGCTGCCATGTTCTAGATAGCACGTAGTCTCTTGCCACTGTTTTGAATGGACTTCATAAAAACCATTGTAACCGTAAAAACAATAGCAAAGTATCTAAAAGGGCTTCTGAATGGAAATGTCTTCATTCAATAAACAGCTGAACAATAAAACGCCATGTAATTTCCCTAGTTTCTGTTTTCCACAGAATAAATATTTCTCTGTCTTTGCGTAAAAGTGATTCTATGGATGGGAGTGGTAGTGCCAATAGAAGAATATTTAAGTTTTTTATTTTCCCTTTTGTGTTTCTTCATTTTTAACTTTTTTTTGCACTGTTTTGCAGGAATATGAATTGTTAACAGCTGCTATTTTTTTTCTTTTTATTGAAATATGTCACTATTTCTTACATTCCCATTTAATTGCCGTGTGCCACCCCCTCTCTGCTCTCGGCCATTTGTTTCTCATCTTTCTCTCATTGCATCCACAGGATTTCCTCTTCCTTCATTTATTTTTCATTTCTGTTAAATGTCTGTCCCTCAATCTTTCCACTTGTTCTCTGTTACTCTGCATATCCCCCCTACACCCCTCCCCAAAGGCCAACGCCCCCCACCCCAGACAGCTGTCTCACCACAGCACAGAGCTACGATGTGACACCGTGCTATAAATATGAGCACACGTAGACACACACAAACACATACACACACACACTATAAATACCATCTCTGTGCAAAACACACTGCTGCAGTATAAATATTTAAGTATAAATGTGTAATGAATTTATTGATATGTTGCCCATGCCAGCAGGCACTGTTTTGAGCCGCAGAGTGGTGAACCAGTGTGGTGGGATTGAAGTGGTGCTGAGGGATTGTGGGAACGCATGTTCCGAGTTAGGCAGCTGACCAATCGGTGGGATGGAAGCTGGAAGCCGCATCACAGAAAGAGCTACTGATCAGTACCAGTCTTCATAGCCATCCATCTCTCACTTTTGCTCTTTCTCGCCCTCTTTCTTTTTTCACTTTCTTGCTTTCTTTATCTCTATTCTTTCTTTCTTGTTTCTATTCCCTTTAATTCCTTTCATTCTGCCATACACTCTTTTTGTGCATCTGTCCTTGTCGTTGACATTCTTTCAATGACGGCCTCTCTCTGACTTTAGCTCTCAATCAGTCTTTTTTTTCACACATCCTCAAGCTGAAATTTTTGTAATTGATAGTTGCACGATTTATGAAGGAGGATGTGACAATATGTGCAAAATGAGAGGAAATCATCCACATTTTCCCCACAGCTCCACCCAGCTACGTGAGTAACAGGTGATTTAATACATTAGTCTGTGTGAACATCAATGAAAGATTCTCATGTTGGTTGATGGATACTGAACTCTTTCTTCGTAACTGCACAAGAAGTGTTATCTTGACTGTGATACCATGCAGTTCAAGTGAATGACAAAAAAATACACCACTAATGTCCATGTAAGGCACATCAACAACTTTACACATTCACAAGAAACTAAATAAAAGAACAATTACCATGTGCGCCTCTGGGATCACATGTAGAATATCATTACTCTGGGGTCGTACGTTCATCATTTGCAGCAATGTTGCTCTTACCCACAATGCAACTGACCTATGACCTCACCACACGACAACACATTTCCCACACTGCCCTCAACTACACTGTTGTGGTGTTACTCTCTGCATTAAGTAAAGACCTTACATTTTTATAAAAAAAACTTTTTGACACCTTATCTATTACATTTGAAGCCTTTTTTAAATGACTTTATAATTTATAACTGAAACATTTACAATAAACACATCAATAAACTGTCTCTGAGACAGGTTACATGTGGTGTTATTATTGACGTGTTGTTAAAAAGGGTCATATTGCTGACAGATTGACGATAGTGGAAGATGTTTGGTTATTTCATAGCAGTAATCTCTAAATTATGACTGATGAACATACAGATGTTTTTTATGATGTACAGATGTGGATGCATTTCTTTGGGTGTGTAACAATGTGTTCCTGAAAAAAAGACTAGGGTGCAACAAAACCTGCTCTCACACTAGACACAGCGGCTATTGTGGTCTTAGTTTTATTGGGAGTAGCCAGTATCACTTCCTTTTGATAACAATCTCGATTAACGCTGCTGTTTGTTCAATAAAATTGTTCCAATGTCCCAATTTCCTTCCTCAGTAGTAGCTACTCCACTCTGGTAACATTTTGCCTCATGGGAAAGTGCATCTGATGGGGGTTTCTATAAATACCTTCCTATGCAACAAGTGCTGTGAAAAGATTTTGGTTTAATTCTAAATTAGCAAAAAGAACCATCATTCTGAATTTAGACAATAAAACTGCATAGATTTCAAAATGCTTGATTTACATTAGGCTAGTCGTGTCCTACTGTCATATAAAAGTAGATTTGTAGATTAGAGTTCAGCAGTATCTTTTTCAGTCGCAGACAGGGAATTAAGAGTTGCAAACAGAACAAAACTTTAATGTTGCTTCAAAGAAAACCACGGCAGATGTGTTTTCTCCCCAGAATAACATGTTGATGGCAACAGATGTTAAAATATTCTATCCAGAGGCTTTGTGGGATTGTTATCCATTGAATGGCATTGGACATGTCATTTGAATCAGAAAAGATATACTCATAAAGTCTTAAGTGTTTCTGTTAAATTTAGATTTGATGTAAGTGCACAACAAATGTCTCCTGACCATTATCACTGTGATTTGGGCTCTTGGTGCAGGTGATGTTGGCATTATCAGCAGCTGGAGGCTGTGTGTCAAAGACATGGGTGGATTAATGATCAGGCCTACAAGACACAGGACCAGGGGTGCAAAATTTCCCCTGGCCTTCACTTGCGAAATATGAAAATAACATGTACTAAGCATGACAACAATGACAATAACAACAAAAGTCACAAAAGGCTGCAAAAATATACAAAGGAACTGCAAAGAGAAACAAAATAACTATAAAAATGGGCAAATCAAACAGAAAAAGAGACAAAATTACTACGAATAGGTACACAAAATAACCACAGGAAGATAAAAAAGGAGACGCAAAGTGACAAAAAAATGACCAAAAAAGACACAAATTTACCTCAAAGACAGATAATATTTCCCTATTAAGACACATTACTTTAATGAGACCCAGGTGATGACAGAAAGGTGCAAAACAGCCACAAGGAGACACAAAATGGTCATTTTGTTGTGTCTCCTAAACAGACACAAAATCACAAAAAGATGCCCAACAACTTCAAAGAGATGCAAACCACCACAAAGTTTGTGTCTTGCTCCAGTGTAGGAGAGATTTTAGGAGTCCTTTTGCATACCTGTGCCCAGGGGCCTATTGACTCATTATATGTCCATGTAAACAGGGGCTAATAGAGAATGTGAAAATATGTTATGTAGCTGAGGGGCATGGTGCCTTCTACACCATTACCAGTCTGGATTTAAGGCATGCCACCTACCTGAGATAACACTGTCTGTGGTGTCAGTGGTTTTGCACACTACTAGATCAAACTCATTCTTCTCTGTCCTCACACTTCTGGGTCTGTGTGCTGTATTAATGACATGGTTAACCACCCAATGCTCCTTTTCACTGAGTTGCTCCTCCCAGGTGACATAGAAAGCAGCCTGAAGCCTGCAACCTGGGCCCCTCATCCTGTCCGTATAATAACAATATCAATACATTTTGCCATACACTCACATGGCTTCACCCACCACTGCTATGCTGATGACACCCAGCTATTCTTATCATTCTACCATCTGACAATCTCGTGAAACCATGCATTTCTGCTTGCAAAGCAAACATTTGAAGACTGAGTATATGTTTCTTAAAGGGAAGGAAACACGTAGATCTGTCCATCACTGTATATTATGGGCCAGACACAGGCAGAGTGGGGGCAGCTCCTGGGGCTCAGACTCCAAATGTTTTAGGTTTTTGTATCATTCAGCTAATAATAAATGCCCATACATGTGTACCCAAAAAACAGGCTTGAACACAGATGGGTGAATGATGAAAGTGGGTTTATTAAGGAAGATAGTTGGGGGAATGTGGAAAGTTGGAGATGACAGGGGCAGGCAAGTCTGATGGGAGGACAAGGAGATGAGACCAGCTGGGGTTATGAAAAGCAGGAAGATGACTGGATGGGCTTACCTGGCAGGGTGCAGAGGTTTAGATGGAGATGTGAGATGGTGTGAAGGCAGAAGGTAGTGATCTGAGGCACAGAAAATTGTCAAAAACAGGCTCAAAAACACAAGGAAAAAATACCCTGGTATCAAGCTACAGAGCAGCCAAGATATTAATACCATGGAGTCTGGTCAAACAATCTTGTGAGAAATGAGTGAAGTCTTTGGGTTCTTATACTGCATGATGATGAGATGATTGAACACAGGAGTGTAGGTTGAATCAGACGCCAGGTGAGGGAGAGCCACGCCCACAACACACAGACACACAGGGGAAGTGGAAACAAGAGGGAGAAAGGGAAAGGAGCACAAGGAAAACCTAGAATCACTGCAGGAGTCGTGACAGTGTCATCACACCATGTGCATTTGTTGACATCACGGCAACCGCATCCTGGAGCGTAAACAGCTGATGCAGATGGACACCTTAAACGTCATACATAGAAGGTCACTGACAAAGCAGCACCATATGACGAGTTGGGATGAGAATGTGTTGACATGGCACAGATGGAATGGGAAAAAAATCCCCCAGACCCCTCAAGATTTGTATTGAACCCTAAATGTTTATAACATCTGGCTCCGCCCCGGGGGCCAGGTCTCCAGGATTCGTTAAGATGTCCACTGGTGACCCTGTAGTACATCATCTTGATTGTGATTCTTCCTTGTACAGGCCCCAGATAGGTTGAATCAACTCCAGAATGCAGTCAGGACACCAGAGTTATTGCCGCATGTCTTATAAAATGTAATGAAAACATATGAATGGAGCTTACAGATGTTGTTTTGACTACACAATAAATAAAGAATATAAGAAGGGTGAAGAAACTGTGAAGTTGTTCTCTGATTATTAAACACATTTGCATATACAACTAAATGTGAATATAAGCTCCTCTCTAATTTCCCCTCCTGACTTTGTATTCTCTCTCACTGTCTTCACACTTTCCCGTTGCGTTTACATCCTCTCCTTCCACTTAACCGACTCTTCCCATCATCCCACTTACCCTCCCCTGACCTCCTCTCTCCTCATCCGTGGACTTTCTCCCTTCCTCATCTCTCATCATCTCTCTCTATGTCCCTCCCTGTGTTCTTTCAAAGCCACGTCCCTCTGTCCTTCCTCCAGCTCCACTCATCAGAGGTCACTGTTGTTTTCGTTTGATTCCGGTTAGTGTGTCTGTATGTAATGCCTGTGAGTGTGTGTGTGTGTGTATGTTTGTTTGTGTGTGTGCATGTCAGTGTGTAAGAGAAAATTGACTCAACATTGTTTTCATATCCCTCCACCTCTTCGTCAGCCCATTTCCTTGTTTACCTTTGAGCACCCTGGGTAATCATATTGTCACAGCCTATTTCAGGGTGTCCACTCAGCCTCTCTCGTTCCACTTCTCTGCCTCACTCACTCTCTTTTACTCTTTACTCCACTTAACTTCATTCTCCCCCTTCAGGATCTACCTGCCTGTCTCTCTCTATCCTCTTCTCCTTTCTGCTTGTTGTTTGCCTCTCTCCAGTTTTCTCCATCTCTCATTCCTCCCTCTCTCTTTCTCACTTGCCCTCCTCCCCTTTCGCTTTCTCTCCCTCTTTCTGCCCAAAGTTCTGCAGCCCAGCTGGCATGGTTTTCTGGTGGTGTAGTAAAATATAAATATAATAAGGACGTTTTTGAGCTGGTGAATCCATTCTGAGCAGAGAAACATCACCACAGAGCCCACAGATGTGGCACACACTCAGGAGAGAGAGAGAGAGAGAGAGGGAGAGGGAGAGAGGGAGGGAGGAGAAAAAAAATCCCTCATTTGACATGGAGAGAGTACAGCAGGAGCACTGGCTGCATTATTGTTGGCATTACACAGCTACTGGACTTGTTATTAGGATACTTTGTACAAATTTTACTCAAGTCTTTGTCAACAACCTTCAAGAAAGTCTCCAATCTTTTGAGTCTCACTTAACCTTCAAGTGATATTTTAGGACTAGTCTTTCAAAAACAATCCGCATGTAATTAATAAATATGCCAAAAAGTGCAATTATGATGACATTCAATCACTCTCTGGAATTGAAATTTGACATAATTATCTGCTGCTGCTTCTGCTTTTAGTCCCTCACATGGTGGGCACTCAATCATGATTTGCAAAATAATTTCCTCTTCTTTTAAATCAAACAGTTTATTTGTCTAAATGGTGAAATTATTTCAAAATGGCCATTAGGAGGAAAACTAATTACAACTATTCTATTGTATTCTGTTGTCTTTCATTCTTTCTATTCTACAATGAACAAAGATTTTTGGAGGAGCAGTGTGTGTCAGTGAATGGTTAAGTATGTGTGTGGTTGTATAAGACTGTTTGCTTGCATTAATGCATTTTTATAGCTAAATATTACCTGTTTTACTGTATACTTCATTTGTGTTTGTGTTTGACAACCTGTGGCTGCGGCTACCTGCGTGCTTGTGCATTCTTACTTCCACGTGCATGTGTGTGTGTGTGTTTCCGTCTCTCCGTGCATATGTGTTTAGTGTCAGAGCACGGCGTACTTCAGTCCCCTGGGCAGCTCTTTGTTTGCTTTAGCTGTGCGGTGACTAGCCTAGCCCGCTAACTCCAAGACACATTTAGCCTGTGCTCCACTTTTATATCACCCTGCGTTTTATTTTCCTTCTGTCTGCTCTCTGACCAAACACGCTGCACTGAGCTGGCCTTTAGCAGGACTAGTATCGGTGCCACTCTCATCCATTGATAGACAGTTTTGGTCATTGTGGTTTTCACTGGCTGCCGTGTTAGCTGCTAAAGTGCTGGCACCGGCTGAGTGGCACTCCCTGCCAAAAATGTATGTCGAAATGTGTGAAGGCTGCAGTTAAGTGCAGCACATCCAGGAGGTTTTATCTCCTTGTCTTGGAAGATTAAGGTCTACAAGGTTTCAGACACGACCACTCTGATGCCTCGAAGCCTCGTGTATAAAAAACACAGTGTTAGGTGTTTATTGTGGTCTGGGGTTGGACGCTGGAGTGTGTGGAGGGACAGAGGGAGGAGGAGAAGGAGGAAGAGGGATGGTGGTTTTAGCCACCAGCTGTTGTTACCTTGAGCATAACGTCCTTTAACCCCCATTACAGCGAATCACCACAAGCCACAAACACGCTAGCTTCCACTGACTGCAAAACAACCAAAACTCACTTGTTTACCAGCTAATGTGTCATATATTCACTCTCTCTTACTCATTTAACCTCCTCTCCCATTTTTCTTTTATCAACTCTTCAAATCACATCTTGCACCCTCATTTCCTGATATGTTGTCCTCAACCCCTTTGTGCAATTTTCTCACCCTCTCTCATTATCTCTGTCTGCATCATCCTTTTTCATATGCTCCCCATCTCTTTCTCTTCATCTCTTCTTTAGTATTTCCTTTCATCTGTGTCTTCCTCCTTTTGCCCCACTTGGAGCCTTTGTTGGTTAGGGCCCCGGGTATGCGTGGGTAACCCCGATGCCCATGTGAAGGCCCTTAGCTGTGGACTCATAGAGCCCCAGTGCCAGGAGATGAAAGCAAAGAGAGATTCTGGGGCTGGCACCCATCTCCCTCTGTCCTGCCACCAGTGGCCTCTTATTTCACAGAGAAAATTAATAACTTTAACAAACATCAATGAGAGAGGGCCTGATGCTCGGTTGGCTTGTCGGCTGGCCTGGTGTGTGTGTATATGTGTGTGTACTGCGCACACATGCCTGGATATGTGTGTTTTTGCTGGTGTGTTTGTGGGCCTTCACATGTGTGTGCGTGTTTGAGCTCATACCTTAGCTGTATGTGAACCATTGAAGTAATGCTGAAAAAGGCTAAGAGATATAGTATGAGACAGATCTTGACAGGCTGATGAATACTAACAGAGAAAGAAGATTTTTGGTGGGATGTGGGGTGTCAGGCTCTACTCTGGTTTGATCGGATCAGATTGTTGTCTGTTTGAAAGGCCATGATGCCCTTTCTTGAGGCAAAGAGGAACTGAAAGACGAATGGATGAAGGGAGGGATGGATGGGAGAATGTGACCACTTCTGAAGCATTGTCGACAGCCACGCTGAATAGGCAGCGGGCCTGCCTGGAGCCACGCCCGTATTTATGATCTTCAAAGGAAGGATGACACACACACACGCACACCCACAAAATGCTGATAGTTACAGGAAAACATATGCTTGTGCAAACGTGGGTACACACAAATTTGCATATAGATTTTTGCTCACACTGCACACAGACTAACTTTTGTACACATCTTGAAAAATCAGCACTCACATGCTGTAGGCTATTTGATGGGTCACAGCAGCTCTGCAGTTGTGTCTCTAAACTAAAATGTCATCTGCATAGCTGTTAAATTGTATTAATACAGTGAATGGTCTGCACTTATCCAACCTAAGAGTGGTGCAAAGTACATGCTAACTGTGGTGGATCTGCTGTATATTGTGCTGGTGCGCTCGTTGCAGTTTGGGTTTCAATTTCTTGCTCAAGAACACTTAATGTAAAGAGGTTAAATTAGCCAGAGGCTCAATGTCAACTCTTAAAAGGGTAGTCTGATTTTGTAAAAGTAGGTCTTTCTTAGATTGGAAGATCAATGCCACTCTTATGTCGGTATGAACCTATCACCAACACCTTATTATCTTAGCTTAGAATTAAGTCTGGAAATAGGTGAAAATGAAAAGCCTGAATCTGTCTAAAGGTAACAAAATCCAGCTACCAATGCCTCTAAAGTTCACTAATTACCATACAAATCAAGTTTGTTCAAGTGTAATAAGGACAGAAAGTCATGTCGTGCACTATTTCTTAGCCATGAGCAACACAGTGGTGTAGTGGTAGCCTAGTTGATAAAGTTTGAGTACTACTAGGCAGATGGTTAGGTTATTGAGGAGGAAGTGGGTATGCTTCTTTACATGTCAATAGCTTTTTGGCTGATTGGTAAACATCCAGAAAAAGAGTCTGGCTTTCCCCATATACTTGTGTATACCCTCCACCACAGGCAATAACTCAGGGTAAATGACACCCGAGAGTTGAGCCAAATAAACTGGTCTGATTCTGGATGTCGACACTGCCATCACTGGGAAGGCATTGCTACAAATTGATGCACAAGTCAGCATCTTATCTTTAAGATTTCACACAAGCTGATCAATAACCATGCCCTCCACACTTGTCCAATATTGGGGTGGGATTTTTGTGACACTTCTCTTCAAAGATACAAATATTTCCTGTCTCCATCTCTCACTTAAAACAGCAGAAAACAGAAGTGAGCACATTTCCCTTCCACAATGAGGTGATACTTCATTATCAGAACATTTCCACCATACAAAGCTAGAAACGAGCTGTGTAAAACACTAACATCTTTATAAGACAAATTTTGATTTCTTTAAACTGGCTCATGTGCTCCATACCAGGAAAGTTCTAATGAATTTACACAAGTCTCAGTTCATGTTCTATTTCAGCTAAAGGGTAAACACAGCTATAGATGGCTGTTTACTGTGTGTGAATCCCTCTCTTTACTTTTCTCTGTTCCATCAAGAGACATGAAAAGCGGTGGTGCAGCAGAAATACTTTATGGTGTTTACACTCACAAATAATAAAACATAAATTGTGGAAACCCTCAGCCATGTACAGTCCAGTTCATTCAAAGGAGCCTGCCCCGAGAAACAGGGGTGAGACCACTGATTTTCTGCTGGCAAATATTTGAAGAGCTAATTTGGAGGGGTTGGGTTTGCTGGTGTGTGTGCGTGTCAGCCCCACGTAGCCGGTAGCCAGGAAGCCTGACAGCCAAAAGTTATTAAATTAAAGATGTAATTGGTCCATTTTAGGAAACTGGCATAAAGTTATTAATCTTGTCTAATAATTAGGACAGTTGTCTAGACTGATTGGCACTTGTGCAAATCAAAAGTTTTCAGGCAGCCAGCCAATCATATATTGAGTCAGTCAGTCAGTCAGTCAGAAAGTCAAACAATCTGTGTGACTATCAGCCAGAGCTGACCCTACAAATTAACAGTATTAGTAGCTGGTTAGGGCCCCCGAGTCTTTGCCCCCCAAGAATTATATATCTTTTAAATGAACAAGAGGAGATGACAAAATAAACACGAACCTTCCTCCACAGGTGCTCCCAGCTGTATTCCCATATGTGCTTCCAAGGTTTTTTTTGAGCAGTCGCGTCTAACGTGATGCCTGTCGGTGTGATCGCCCCCTAAGTATTTTACTGTCCCCTACAAAACAAGCATTCTCAGGATTATTGTTGTAAAAAACAAAACAAAAACAAACAAACAAAAAAGACTCCCATGCTTTGGTTGTATCAGAGATGATAAGTTGACGGACCTCCCATGGACAGTTGCGTGAGGACATTGTTTGCATGATTCAGTTTTAAATAGATCTAAAATATGGACCATAACAAGTACAACATTCATTCCTTTTGCAGCAGAAAGCCAAGATGTCTGTCTTTCCTGTCATCATGTCATGACCTTACGTCACCATACCTTACATACCGTATAAACGAGTTTTTTGCCTCAATTATTCCAGTTTTTCAGATCATTTGCACAAACTGTAATACTGATCCAAAGTAAAAAACAAAATAGCCAGAGCATTCTTTTTTTTTTGTAGCAGAAAGTGGTATCTGACTTTCCTGTCAGCACATCATTACCTTATGTTACTTTAATTACGTGCAGTTCAAGACACAATTTCAAACTTTAATGAATTATTGTTTATTGACTTAGATAGCCTTTTTGCCTATTTTGTACAGATTTTAAGGATATGAGGCATTTGAAGAAACTCTTAGAAATTACATCTTATTAAGCAAAAATACCAATGCAAGCACTGGCAGACCATTGCTTTTGCAGAATTCAGTGGGTTAAAGACAGTGTCGCTGCTGATAGATCCCACTTTAGCCTTTATATGATTATTTGTTCATTAACTGTCCTATTAATATGACAACACAACTCTTTACAATGCCATGTGAAGTGGAAACATGTTGTGGGGGGGGGGCTTTTGGGGGCATATCCTGCTCGGGGCCCCCAAAAGTCTAACACTGGCCCTGCTGTCAGCCAGTCCACCTGCCAAACATCCAGGAAATCAGTCTGTCTCACAGTTGGTAAATTACCTCATTAGCCAGCCAGTCAACCAATGACCTTTGAGCTTATTTGATATTGGAATGCAGCCGAAAAAAAAAAAAACATTAGTGGCTGCATACTCCAGGAAATTGATTGGTTTAATTGATTATGATTGCCTGTTGTTTACAGTTTAAAACAACAACAAAAAACGAGGCTGTGTCAGCATGCAGAGCTGTCAAGGGCACAGACAGACAAAGACAACAACTGGAAATGCGAAGTGGCAGCAATAAAGGGCAAAGCGTGTATGTTTGCTGCTTGCCTGCCTGCCAGCAGAGTGTGGACAGGACTCTCCAGTGCGCCCTGTGCCCAGGAGGGGCGGGGTGGGTGGCAGAGTAGGGACAGAGGGAGAGAGGGAGAAGAGAGAGGAGGGCAGGACTGGCAGGGTGCGGTCTGAAGTGGCAACAGATCGTTTTGGATCACTCAAATCCCTTCAATTCAACTGGAAAGCTGCAGCTTGTTGCACGCCGGCCGCATATGGAGAGGAGAAGCTTTCAATCCAGAGAGGGCACCAACCAAACAGCGGGCGAAAGTGGCTGATGTTGTGTGACAGTTTCCCAGAGCGAAAGAAAAGAGAGGGAGAGAAACCACAACACTGCAACTTGGATATCAGTAACCGCTCTCTCTCTTTAACTCTCTCACCCACCAAATCGACTTTGAACCTGTTTGTTTAAATACACGGACTTTACAGCCTGCACGCTTACTGTTGATTGTGTAAGGCGGAGGGAGCGAAGTTTCTCAATTTGGGTCCATTTTTTTGGGAGCTGCTAAAAACTTTTTGGTGTCCTCATGGTGCCTGGGGCTGCCGAGGTGCGCTTCTTTTATCCGAGTTTTTCGGACGTGATGTCGCGACTGTCACGGACGATGGAGTCGGGAAGTGAGCCGGGGAGGTACTGAAGACATCTCTCTCCCCCGGGAGAGTCCTCCCTCCCCCCGGGGCGATGCGGATCTCCTTCCTCCTTCTCACCGCCTCTCTGTGTGCCTTGGTCCTCCTCCTAGCACCTGCCTCGGAGGGCTGCGGGCCGGGGAGGGGGTACGGCAAGAGGCGGCTCCCGAAGAAGCTCATCCCGCTCGCTTACAAGCAATTCAGCCCCAACGTCGCCGAGAAGACCCTGGGAGCCAGCGGGAGACCCGAGGGCAAAATAACGCGCAACTCCGAGCGCTTTAAAGAACTGACGCCGAATTACAACACAGATATTATCTTCAAGGATGAGGAGGACACGGGCGCAGACAGGCTCATGACCCAGGTAAACAGGGGAGATGAATGGGTTGACATGGATGCGCAAAGATGTATGATTGTTCCCAAGGGTTACTGCTTGAACCACTGGTTATAGTGATAAAATATAAATGTACAATGTAATACTGAGCCGACAGATGACTTCATGTTGAATGAACTCAACCACTTCAGATTAGATTGGCCACCCTGTTGCATCCAATTGACTGCTGAGTGTTTGCTGATAGTTAAATGTTTAAACCAAACTGATTGATTTCATCGACTCTTTCGTTTCACCTTTTGGATTTTGCTACCCGACATTCTTAGCTGCTGATATTGCCTCGGGGTATTGCTTTTACTCCCAAACTAAGCTTAATTTGGTTGAGTAGTCTCAATCATCTGAACAGCTGGCATGGGGCTGGAGATGCGTAAAACCACTCATTGTAGAGTTACAACAACGTCTATGCAGGATAGACTGAATCGATCGATACAGTTATCTTAATCTTTGTTTCATAACTCAGTCTTAATGTTTATTTGTCCCACAAAGAGAGGATCTCACACCCATTATGCGTTTGAAACAATTGTGGAGCACTGGCTATTACGCACAATCTCTGCCCATACTGTTTTTTTTTTTTTTGTTTGTTTTTTTGTAAATTTGGTGGAATACAAATAAATTCAAAAATTTATTTAAATTGAAATTCTTTCATTAATTAATCAATTAATCAATTTATCCAATGATGGAGATTAACATCAACCACATTGACCATTCAGTGCCTCAATTCAGATTTATTATTTGTTTTGACTTGATTTGATTTTTATTTATTTCCAGCATGTAAAAAGGAAATAAAGTAATAATTACAAACAATGGAAAACATCAAGCAAAAGAAATGGCCAAATACAAAATGGCTCGCTTAAGATATTCAAAAAGGACGGAGAATAAGTTATTTAATCCCACCCCTTCCCCATAAGTAATTGAATTTTAATCAACTAGCTTCCTTATTCAACTAACTTCCTTATCCTTATATTTGAGAGAGAAAATCTCCAGATCTGCTGAGAGGCATCTTGACCCAAAGCCTTATGCAAGTAACTTGAAAAGTGCTAAATCATCCCAAGCAGTCACACATGGATAACTGTTTGTACTTTGACCATTTACATCCTGACATAATTCACCTGGCACAGTTGTTATAGACTTGTTGTCTATATTCTTTGTATGTGTTTTGAGTGCGTTTTTTTTTTTTTTTTGCACTTTCTTGCTCTCCTTCTCTGGGCTACGCTGTTCGTCTTTCTGTCGCACTACTCTCAGTCCATCCGTCCCTGTCCCCGCCTTAATGTGATGACACTGATGTCTATGACTATCTGCTTCACTAGACACACTCCCAGACACACTGTTCCCATTACAGATGGGCTTTTTTTATATGAACTTGGGTATCTTTTTGTTGACCACATGGCTGTAACCATCCCTCAGACTCATCACACCCAACTCCTCTCACTATGTCCCTCTTCTGTCCTCTTCAGCTGATCTTTCTCTAACCCTACTTACTCTCTCGGCATGATCAAGACTTAGGATTAGGACATCTGAATTTTTTATGTGAATGATTTGTTTCTAACTCTTGCTTTACCTGTACACCTCTTTTAGCGTTGTAAAGACAAGTTAAACTCTCTGGCCATCTCTGTGATGAACATGTGGCCGGGTGTTAAGCTGAGAGTGACCGAGGGCTGGGATGAGGATGGTCATCATTCAGAGGACTCACTGCACTATGAAGGACGGGCTGTCGACATC
Organism: Plectropomus leopardus; assembly: GCF_026936395.1. Taxonomy (NCBI): domain Eukaryota; kingdom Metazoa; phylum Chordata; class Actinopteri; order Perciformes; family Serranidae; genus Plectropomus; species Plectropomus leopardus. The sequence goes on along the minus strand of NC_142185.1, from coordinate 16,462,655 downwards.
ACCACATCAGACAGGTAGGCATTTCATGGAGCAAATTCTTGAAATAGGTCAGATAACCATTTAAAGCGCTTATAGTCAGTTTTGCAGTCCAAAAGTCAGTCAGTCAGTAAATGTACATAGTATTGTGATTCAACCAAGCAGTCGGTAATATTTGTTTTTTTTGTGACTTAAATTTGTCAAATGTTAAAATCGAAGTTTGAATCTGCGGCCAAATTCCTCCTGAAATTTACTGTTTTATATTATACAAATAATAAACTGTCCTCTGTGTTTGTTTGGAAATATGCAGTCAAGCTCTTCACAATATCTTTTTATTCTTTTTTATAGGGACAGAAATAAGTATGCCATGTTGGCCCGGCTGGCAGTAGAAGCTGGATTTGACTGGGTCTACTACGAGTCAAAAGCCCACATTCACTGTAGTGTCAAGTCAGGTAAGACATGGATATAAGATAGTGTGTGTGTGTGTGTGTGTGTGTGCGCGCTTGTATGTTCTTGTGTTTGTGGCCAGCAGTCATTACCACTAATGAGGTTGATGCCTTTGTTGGTGATTCACTAATGGTTTACCTTGCCTTTCAGTGGCACTACCATCAGTCTGTCTGTCTGTGTGTGTGTGTGTGTGTGTGTGTGTGTGTGTGTGTGTGTGTGTGTGTGTGTGTGTGTGTGTGTGTGAGTGAGTGAATGGCCTACTGGGAGCCAATCAAAGTGGGGTGGTGCACCTGTGCTCTTTGCTGTGCTCATCATAAAGTGATCATTCTTTGTGATTGCAGAATATTTAGCTGTATGATGTGCATGTGTAGCCCCTCCAAAACTACTATTTTTGATATGAAAGTAGGCTATGTTTAGTGGTGGCACAGTGAAATATCTAACATAACCTGCAATAAGTAACATCTACTGTATAATTAAAGGTCCCATATTTAAAAGTCAGATTTCTGTGTCTTTTTTGATATTAGGCAGGTATAAGTACTTAATACATACTGTTAAAGTATGAAAACACTAAGATGAATGTTTACAGAGGAATGCACACCGTCCATATTCAGAAACTGTGATTGTAAACGAGCGGTCAGAACTTCCATGAAGTTGTGATGTCACAACTATACTATATAAAGGTAGAAACTGCTGCTATTTTGCAGTTACAGTTATTCCCCGGCTTTAATGACGGTGCAAAGTTGCCGATAGTGCAGATGTGTTAGACCCAGAAATGCTGACCAATCAGAGCAGAGAAAAGTAATGTTTTTGATTTGTTCATTTAAACATGTAAACACATACTAGTAGAAACCCCAAATATAAGTATGAACCTGAAAATTAGTCAAATATGGGACCTTTAAGAAGACATCTGACTGTCCTTCCTGCATTACTGCGATGCAACATTTCAGTTTTTTAAATTTTATTGCAATCAGATACAGTCCTTATGCAAACAATACTTGGAGACATTCCACCGCAAACTACTCTAACTTTTGACACATTATAGAAACCCATTTACCCATGTCTGGTACCACCAGTTATTTGATGCCAAACTACATTTTAGAAGTCCATTGAGGTCAGTAAGCTGTGAGATGATTAACTCTCCCTTTGTTTTGCTGTTGCTTTTCCTTCAGTAGGTTTCTCTCAGATCTCTTATCTAAGTCTTATCACCTCCTAGTCACAGCCCTCCTTTTCTGCAGCTCTCTGGCTTACAGACACGCACACCTTGGACAAATATTTGGCTGCCTTAAGACTGCTTTTAGAAAATCCTCCCACACACACACACACACACACACACACACACACACACACACACACACACACTGATTTTTCCTTCAGTGTTCCCCTTTTTTCCTGTTTAAGTCAATCCACTTGTTCTTTCAATAATTAGCAGAATTCATTGTGTGGTATCAAGCACATTACAATGTGCCACTTCTCTGTCTTTGTGCGGAGCCATTTAGAGTGGGCATGTGACTCAGTTTAAAACTCAAACTCTGCTGTAATCCAAACAATTCCTAGACCCAGGTCTGAGTCTGTGTACTTTCCTGTTTCTCTGACCCCAGGCCGTGCTCTGACTGTGGTGATACAATCAGCTGGTTATCCATTAGCTCTTGCTGACTACCTCTTCTTGCCACCTCGTCTCACTGTGTCTTAAAGGGCCACCTTATTCAGAAATACTCCAGGCAGATCAAATGTGGATCCTGTGGCATCTGTGGCCTGAACGAGTGACGATAACCTGACAGAGCAGAAGCAGACATGCTTTTCTGATATCACTGGTGTCATAATGATGTCTCCATGCCAAATTGGCTTTGACAGATTGAGTAGAGTACGTAAAAAAAAATCTATGCCATAGCAAAATGGAGGGCAAACTTTCTCATACCAACAGTACCAACATTGCCAGTTGTAAGATTTTTAAAACACATTCCTTTAACCTGACCGAGTATTTCACGTGCCTAGGAAAATAACAGCATTTATTTCTTGATACTAAATAATGGTTTTCAAGTCACATTCATAACCTTAGTATTACAGAATGCTTTAAGGTCCTCACAAGCCTTTTATACCAGGTTTTTGAAGAAAATCACTAATATAGTTAAGAAAATGAAATGTTTCTCTCTGTGTGTGAATGAGTTCTGAGATTAAGAGAAGACGAAGTTTGAGTATGAGTCACGTATGTTAACAATCTTCCGCTGATCCACTTAGATAAAGTTGTCCTTGAGTCAGTGTCAAAGTCTTGTCTGTTTTATAGATCACTCAGTGACCTCGGACAATCTGCACTGTTGAAGTTGCACTGTTGCTCCACTTCTTACAGAAATTCAAACTGTATTCTTCTGTCTTTATGTTTTGACTCTTCATCCTAACATTATCACCAAAAAATAGAATGTTCCTCGGAGGATGTTTTTCTGTAGACTGAAGTTAGCGTCGACCTGGTTCTCTCGTCAAAAAGCCTATGGGATTTTTCCATTGGATTTCGATTCATGCAGGAAGTAAACTCAGTATTAATCAACAACTTCAAAGTTTTTTGAAGCATAAATACAATCACCAGAAGTAAAAAGCTAATGTTAGCCTATAAACAAACTACACCATGATCACATGACTTAGGATTGACACCACAACGAGGCTGTAAGGCTTGATGAAATGGGGTATTTACTGGTGTATTTTATGTTTTAGAACAAAACGCGAAAGTCCCTTAAGCTTGTGTTAACCACAGACCTTATTTCAGGCATCTAACCAAAAAACCTGTTCAAAAAACCCATTGACTTTGAGACGAGGGAAAAGGGAGTGCTAAAATGCTAACTCATTTCTAGATTTTAGGACTATTTTCTGGGAGACTCTATAAGAATTAAAACTAAGTTAAATCAAATAATTGTATTTTTCTCTCTTTCATCATTTCAGAACATTCTGTGGCAGCAAAAACTGGTGGCTGTTTCCCAGCTGATGCTCAGGTTATCCTCAAGGGCGGGGCTACTAAAAAAATGTTCGACCTTCAACCTGGTGACAGCGTCTTGGCTTCTTCAATGATAGATGGTCATGGTCCCCTTCTCTACAGCCCGGTCTTATCCTTTCTGGACCGCCAGCCCAACGTGACAAAGACATTCTACGTTATTGGCACCGATACAGGACTTAATATTACTCTCACAGCTGCTCACCTGATCTTTGTCACAGACTGCACAGGTGGGCTGAGTGAGCCAAAGCGGGGAGAGACAGCTGAGGGGCTGCTTTTGGACTCCGTACGGGAGGGTGGGCCTAACTGGGAAGCAGGCTTGAAGACAAGTTTTGCCAGTGAGGTGCGGCCTGGACAATGCGTACTTACATCACAAGGGAAAGTGGGGTCACAGGGGACACTTTCAGTCGTGACTTTTGTGGAAGAACAGAGGAGCACCGGGTTGTATGCCCCACTAACCCAACATGGGTCTATAGTGGTGAACGGTGTGCTGGCATCCTGCTATGCTGCTGTGGACAATCACTTTTTGGCCCACTGGGTCCTGGCCCCACTGAGGTTCTTCTACAGCCTGATGGGACCCTCAGAACCGCAGACCGACGGCCTGCACTGGTACCCTTGGCTTCTACAGAGGCTGGGGCAAATGCTGTTGGACGCTGGACACTTCCACCCCTGGGGGGTCGAGCAAGAACAAAGATAGGAGCCACAAAGACATGTTTCACACTGATGACATCATTCACTCACCTGTATTCAGGAGCACCAAAGCACAGATTGAGGGACCACCAAAGACAATTGATTTTATAGTGACTTGTTTTTAACCTACTTGCCTGTATTTGCTGTACTTCTTTTTGTTGCACATTTCAATTGTATGAAATAGAAAAGATTGGAAAGATTTGTTTTATACTTTTGGTCATTTCAATTTTATTAATTCCAGAAGGTTTAGACGACTGAAATGACAATCAAAGACAGTTCTGTAAGTGTTTGATTGAATACTGAATACCAACAGAAACGCTAACATAATGCTGCATTCCATTTACCTTAGAAGTCGGAGGTCGGAGCTGGGAATCATGTCACACATGAGTTGATTGTGTTTCAGTACAACAAGGCAGACACAATGTTAGCAAAACCGATCAAGCCAGGCCAGCCATTGTTAGCAATACCAATTTATAACAACGCATAACGCTGTATTTTGCATATAGCAACATGTCCAGTGATATAAGTTGGACAAGACTGTGTGTATGACTGTTTTAGTGAGACACAAGTAAGACAGAAGTGCTAACAAACAGTATACTGCCACAGCATTCACTACTTTTGATGCAAGGAGCTGCCATAATGGATTTTGAGGTTGAGTTGAGAAGGTCCCTCTGACTTTTCTAGAGGGAAATCCAACGTCAGAGAGCGTTCCTGTTGTAATTTATAAATGGAAACGTGGAAATTCAGACTTCTCAGTACAAAAGAAATGTGCCATCAGTTCTCTCTAAGTCAACATGTTAAGTTCCACTGTGAGCACCTCGGAGATCAAAACCAGGGACTGAGGTTCAAAACGAGACCTTTCATAAAAACCGAAAAGAAGCAAGTGAAGACAATCAAATTTCATCATTCCTTTGTACTGTATTTACTGTAATCTGTCAATATGTGTGCAGCTTAACATCACGCTGGAGCTAGAGGGAATTTAAATATACAGACACATTTTGTGACATATTTGGGCAGCTTCAGGCTCCAGAGGAAAGATTAAGGTGAACATACGAAGGACACATTTGAGGGGGAAAGAAGAGAATAGCGTAGAGAAAAGTAGCGACTGAACAAGGTGTGATTTAAAGCTCTCTATGTAAATATATTTATACTGTTAAGTGATGTAAAAAAAGTAAAGAAAGATAACAAACACACTTTACTGTCAAAATCATTACTGCAGTAAACCCACTGATTCTATTTAGAGCTTACTATACTGTATATTGGAATTAATTTACAAACTAATATTTAACTGGACAATAGGGGATGAGGTTTTGTGTATTAACTGAGCAGCGATTTGCTGGTGTTGCATTATAGCTTCACATCTGATAAAAAATGCTATTGAATGACAGGGAATGATGATGGACACTGTGTGTACACTTATGATGCAAGATAGGTGCATGGGGTTGTAACGGCCACGTTGTCAATCTATTTTCCAAGTACGTCATCTGCTTTCAGTCAACTTGATTGTCTCAAACTTATTCATATATTCATCTTCATGTTCTTATCAGTTATTTTTATTTAAAATGTGTTTTTTTTTATGACGTTTTAATTGTTTTGGGTTTCAGTTTTCAGGTCAGTGGTATCTAGGGAAGGTATACACAACACTCAGGCTGTATTCAACTACTGTATTAAGCAACAGCTATGCATCGTATTAAATAACGGATAGCAAATCTCTTTCATTTTGAATAGTAAGTTACTTGGTTGCTCTCCTTTGCATGGTCTTTTTTGTTTCCCATCTAACACCAAGATCTGTATTGGCAGAGGTACAGACATTTTGGTTTTTGACACTACGGGAAGTAGATGTGATGGAGGCTGAATGGATAAACGTGTAGTTTGTATTGTCAGAAGTGTTCTTCCAGTCGTCATTTATTATGAATATGAGGCGGTATTCTACATTCCTTCTTAAAGATTTGTCACATATGTATATTAAGCTATTGTTGAAGAGACTATTTAAAGATCTATTTTTAGAAATACTGTAAACTATTGTTATTTTCAGCAACTCTGTGCATACAGTTTGTATTTGAAACATAAAGTTGTTGTTTTCAAACCAAATCTAGTCTGTGCTTTATTTGGTAGCAGCAAATTTAGAAAAGAACATATACCAGCATTACAGTTTACTAAAATATACCATTTACTCTCTGTAGTAAAGATGAATATGGTTACATTATGGTTACACTCTCCCAGCTGATTACTTACATTAAGAAAAATACTTCTGAACTACAAGTTTTATGAAATGTTTGAATATGCAAATTATGCATTATCTAATTAAATATGCAAGGATTTGCACACATTTCCAAAACAGAAGTCTGAAAATTGGAGAAAGTCAGCTTTAAAAGTTCTTCTTCATTTCATTTATAGGACATTTCAGAGTTTTTACAGAGAGAATTTTGGATATCTCGCTCAATCTTTTTTTATCTCTGTTAACACATTGTCAACAGCCATAAAAAAAACAAACATTTTTTTGCCATATTTTTAGGAATTAAGTGTTCTATATATCAGGATAAGAAATATATATATGAACAAACCCCTCTGCTATGACCGTCTGAAAACAGATGGGAATAAAACTGTTTGGTGTATGGAATTGCTATGGAAGTGGAGATTTCTGGTTTCGAATCTGCCAAAAAACACTCATTTTGAGAAAATGGCCTTTAAAGATATGTATAGTAAAATTTCATACATTTTTAAAACACAACATGTGTATAGGTTGAAATTTTTAACGAACTGATACACACATGAAACTCTCCCCGTTGATTACCTATAGTAAGAAAATATTTTTATTTTTAATCAAGTTTCTAAATTTTTTTAAATATGCAAATTATGCATTATCCAATTCAATGAACACATTTTGCATGACATTCCAGAAAACAAATCTAATCTAAAATAAACACCCTACTGTGTAGTTTTGATGTTCTCTTTGCATTAATCTGAAATAAGAAATGTCATGGAAACAAAATAGTCCAAAATCTCAAAATTGACAAATGAATGAAAGAACTATTGTTTTCACCCCGGGTGTTGCGCCTTTATTTGCATTGTGCTTGTTCTGATATCGAGGCCTTTGCGTTTTTTTACTCAGAAATACTAATGAGGGCTTGCATTTAGGTTAAAAACAAAGGCTGATAATCATCTATAACATATTGATACTTTAGCAGTTGTAAAAGCTAGTGAATACTGTAAATGGTGATGCATCTTAACAGCTGGAACAATGCAGCGTGAGTGGCTGTGGTTACAGGGTGGGCTGCTGGTTGGTTTCAGTACCAAGGACAGCTGCACACAGCAACGGCTCCTCTATCCTCCTCATGATGCTTGAATGCCTTTTTCATTTTTTTTACAGGATGGAGAGCTTGCCCTTGAATACAGCACACCCTGCTGGATACTTCAGTATTTGCAGAGAAAGCATCAAAAATCCACAAATAAACACATCCACATAAAAAAGACACTTTGTTTTTCAAAAATCAAAGCAGACTACTCACATCAACCACAAAAGATCAATAAACAAAGGTAGAGTCTACGTAATCTTTATTATTATTGGTCAGTTAGGTAGAGGAAAAACCTTTTTGTTGTATCCCATAGCGCATCACAGGAGACATCATCATCCATATAGACAAATAGAGAAACAGACTCAGGTGTAACACTCAACGAGTGTTTAAAAAATAAAAAATATGAAAGCGGTTGGTTTACGAAAATGTGCAAGTGATGTTCTCAGATGTGAGGCTTTCTTTTAAAAATACATATGAAAAAAATCATGCATATCTCAAGTGGTTAAAATACTGAAAACATTACAAAAATCTGTCCACCTGAGTCTGGTGGTTTGGACTTTTCCTCTATGTGTCCTGTCTCCGTGTAATCATGTTTAAGTCTGTTTGGACTACGATACCATGGCAACATTTTGAGGCAAAGCTGACGGACAACCAGCAATTATAATCAGGACTGGTTTGAGAGGGAATGGTGGAAAAACAAAATATATAACTGTACACCATCCCCCTTACTAAGATTAACAGAATAAATATAATAAAAATAAATAAATAAATAACAAGTTGCCTGTTTCATCTGCCTCAAAAGTGACCCAAGTATCATTGTCTTAAATTAAGGGTGTTCACACAACAACACATGGGAAGTCAGCATGCTCACAGTAACTCACATACAGATATGAATGTCTTTATAGAATATGTATCTGTCATCACAGCTTGGCAAAATTACACTTATACACAACAAATGCACAATAACACCTGAAACCATAATACCAGCCAGTGGAAAAAGACCCAAATACGTTTGAGTTGTCTTTGTCCAGTCGGAAAAAACTTCCTGTAAACGAACGACTTCATCCCCTGGTAGGTGGTGGTGATATCGTCCAATAACAATAGCCTATAGATAAAGAATTTATGTTTTCAAACAACCCATAAACACACACACAGTCGCACACAACCATTTTCTCGCACACTTATTACATGTTAATAACATCATGAGAAATGTGAATCTCTTCTGTGTTAATGACTGAATGAATGTGAGATAGTCTGAACTACCTACAGTAAGCGGCTATGTTGAGAGCAGTAAACCTGACAGAAGTACAAAACACTCCATAACATCCTACGGTAAGTTGGCAATTATGTTGACATAGTTATACATTAGGCTATATGTAATCATTGCTTGGCAGCATACAAAAATAAAAGAAGTTGCTCTGGTGCATATTCTGAATCATCTGCATTTGAGTCAGTCGTCTCTATGCAAATGGAAGGAATTGTGTTCGGCACATTTTTCAAAAACAAATGAGGCTGGCTCAGTTATTATATATTTGATTAGCATTAGGATGGAACCATGTCTGACTAACTATTATACTACCAGTAGCAGCATCTCATTGTTGTCGTTTGGTGGCTTGCCTTTTTAGCAAGCCAAGATAATGCATATTTGGAATCCTTTGTGAAATAAAAAAGTTTTTCTTTTTTTACATGCCCACTCCACACAACTTCACACAAATTGAAACAACAAGGAATAAAAAAAAAACATGACTGTCGAAGATGAAAACAGTCATGTTTTTCTTCTCTATAGGATTCTATGATCAATATTTCAGTTTGGATTTTTTAAAACATTTTTTATACTGAATACCTGCTATCTTTTAACTAGGTTGGGGTCAGATGACCAATTGAGTGCATATGCATTAATTTGGATTTTTAACAAAAGGTTCATACCACTCAAACCACCATTGAATCTAAACTAATACGACAACTAGGGCCCCCATGTTTCAATGTTTTACAGGGAGATAATTAAAGTAGGAATAAAAAATGGGCTGAATTTGTCAAAGAAGAACCTCAGGACTAATCAGTGGATCAGTACATAGAAAATACTGGCACCAAAGTTTACTAATTTATCCTTACTAACAAACCCCTGCTATGCCTCCACTTAGATATTGTCAGATTTGCAGCCAGCCACCAAAATAACCTTTTAGGCACAGGTGAAGAAACCTGCATGCCCATAAAAAAATGACACTTGATGGCTACACATGTGGCTAAAACAGACTATTGCCAAAAACGCACATTTGTTTAAACAACCAACTTGAGCATGAGAAGACGAAGTTCTGCTTCAGCAACATTAGTGTGGATGAGATTTCTAATTTGTTCTATCTCACGCAAGCTCTGCCCTCTACTGGACGTCATGGGTAATACTCTTCTAAAATCACAATCATCATCAACATGCCTACCCAAAAATGTGTGAAGCCCACAGTACGATGGCATGCAATGCTGTAAAACATGGTTTTTCTCTTCAGCAGAAGTGCTACTAATTTGCACCTGACCCTCCTAGGCATGATACATTTATTTTTTTGGAGCTCCTTGATGACCTGGTAAATGTGGTGTGCAGGGTGTCTGTTGCTTGTTATTCGACCCTTGCAAAGTTAGGCCATGGCTTCACCTAGTTTGGTTGCATATGTTCTGGGTTGGCTGAGGCCCCCAACCTCTCCAGTGCAGCAGCCTAGGTGAGTTAGGATCAGTGTGGTTGGGTCAATGTGATGTTGCGACAGGACATTCATTTATCAGGCTACACCCACTGTGCCCATAGAATCCAGTAGAGGGTGGAGCCTGTGTGAGATAGAAAGAAGGTTACAATATTGTAACCCAAGTTCTATTAGCCATCCACCCAGGGGTCCTGTCACTCCTACGCTACTGGCTGAGGAGGGTGTAGGATGGCTATCCTAAGATCGCAAATTTACAGCCAGTAGAGGGTTCCGTCTGTGCTAATAGAACTAGGGTTACATTATCGTAACCCTCGTTTTGTGCTGTTTGGCTGGTTAGGTGCTGATTCTGCACCTTTTATGTTCAAAGGTGTTTTTGCAATTTGACTCGGGTGAAGTTGTCTGCCAGGAATTGGTCTTGCTTTTTCAGAGTGTATTATACCCTGTCCTTCATAAAAGAGATTTTAGGGTTTGGATGTGTGGATGGGATACTCTGCTACACTTGGCATTGTCTTAACAATCCTGCACTGTTTTCTCTCAGTCTCTCTCAGTATCAAATGAACAAACGCACATCTTAAAAGACACTTTCTGTGTAATGGTGGTAGAATATGCCTTGGAGAGTTAATGATGAGAAATGACTAAGATGTTATAATGCATCTGTAGCAGTAGCCATTGCAAAGGCACCCATCCCTGCATCTATCCTGGATGATCAGGATTCTGCAATCAATTCCTTCAGTATTGAGTAGCAACAATAGTGCAGCAAAAGAGCAAAGAGTGGGACCTGTGAAATGGCTACATCTCTAATTGTAAATATTGGCAGAAATCCACAAAAATGCCAAGATCCACTTTTAGCACAGTGTAGCAGACCTTAGAAATGCATGATTTCAGCCAGGGCTGTGACAGCTCTGCTTCTATGGCCAAAGTCCTAGTAAAGATACAGTATCAGGGCAAGGGAGGGAAGGAAGGATTGAGGCAAGAGGAAGAGACATGAAGAAGGAAGCTGGAATGAAGCCCTGTCCCCCTCTCTCACAGCCTCTGAGTGAAGTTTTCAGGGAATACTCCTTTAGTGGCATTTTCTTTGTTCTGCTGCCAGTCATCCTGCTTCAATCCCATCAGCCAGCCATCGTCCTAAAAACACAGACATGAAAATTAATACATATGCACCTCACTGACACTGTGACATCACAGTGCGTAGCTCTGTGTGTGTGTTTATGTATACCTGTTCGTCAGGGTTGTCAAAAGTGACTACCAGCACCACATCACCAGCCTTCATCTCCAGTTCGTCTGTGTCATTGGCAGCATAATCATGCATCACCTGGACCTATATGACATAAACCATGAGTGATCTCCATACAAACAAAAGATATATTAAGAATATGCTCAGCTTTTTGCAATTTTCAAAAAATCCTGTATCCTGTTTTACCTTGAATAAAAAGCCAGGTGGCATGTCTGCGGGCTGTGATGATACTTCTGTTGAGTCTGCTGCTACTTCAGGTGTCTATAAAAAGAAGAGGCTTCTTTTACCAGCTTGTAGTGTACAATGAAAAGCTTTTATATCTTTACAAAAGACAAAAAAATTAGCCCTGAAAGTCTTAATTTCTAAAAACACAATTAGAAAAAAAATGCCAGTGGAAAAGTAAAATTTCAAACTAGACATTTCCCTATCAAAGAAAAAAGATACTTAATTTTAGGAAATGTTGAAGTCATGTTGTACTGAAAACTGCATACAATAATTTATGTGTTTGAAATTTAATGTGATATTGTATTGACATGTAATATTACATGTTATGGACATACATTATGTTATTATTTTAATAAATGAGAAGAGCTAAATGTCACCTAAAACATAATCACAAAATGTTAAATCAACAATGTGGATAATACAGTACTGTGCAAGTCTTAGGCCACTATAGAGTTGTTGTTTTAGCAGAGTTGTAATGAGAATATATACATACTTCTCTGTCTCTTTATTAAGATAGAAACAAAGCATACAGAGTATATGTAAACACGTACAATAAATGGAGGTATTTAATACTGTTTGCATATTTCTGTACGTTCTGGTTGTATTTCAGTAAAGAGACTGCTGAGGAATATTATCATTATTGTCAGGTAGGATGTGGAACCATATGCAGAACAAAAGCTGGACGGGTAGTTCAAATGAAAAGCAAACTTTAATGCTGATGTAGAAATATCCAAAAACAAGCTGGCCATGCAACTCAAAGTACAGACAAAACAAGTATTCAAAAGAACAACACAAAGGTGAGGACAGCAGTAGCAAACAGAGTGATGCCAACAGACAAACTGACAAGGAACAAAGGAAAACACAGGTGTGTATATGCAGGGAACTAATCACAAGAATGAGACACAGCTGGGGTAGGTGGACATGGATAAAAGGAGGGAAACACAGGGATGAACTAACAACAAGGGTGTGGCAGGGAACTCATGAGTGGAGCAAACAAGATTAAAACAGAACAGGTGTGCAGGGAAGACTCTGGGATCAGGAATGGACAAATCACTCTGATTAAAGACAGGTGTGACAGAAAACAGGTGGGAAACAGGCAAAGGCAGGAAGAACTAAGGACACAGGAAAACCATAAGGAAAAGTGAGGACAGGTGAGAGGACTATACAGCTAGTGGGGGAGGGACAAGTGAAATTAATCAGCAAAACATTAAGGCAAGAAAACACAAATATAGGAAGTAAAATCAGACAACACATGCGGAGCTTGACTTTCAATGTCAAACAGGATATAAACTAAACAGATGAAACAGGAAAAACATACAGTAAAACCTAAAGCAAAGTCCACAAAATAACAAACAAAAACACAGGATCATGACAATTATAAACTTGCTAGAATAAAAGTTTAATTTGGTCTAAGACTTTAGCACAGTGCTGTATATATATGAATATTCATAATGAAATTTGATTATATAAAATGAGAGTTTGAATATACGGAATTAAACTTTTAAACTTTTATGCTATATATTTAAGTTTCATTTCATGTAGTCAAATTTTGTTGGTTCTATATATTCTATTATTCTATGTATTCCCATTTTAATTCTATATCCTCAAACTTCAGATTCATATATATATATATATATGTATATATGTACCTTGTATGTATGTATGTAAAACAATTTTCTGAATAACATGGAAATATTGCATTACATTGATATCTGTCATTTTGCAGTAAGAAGCACATTATAGCAGTTTTTCTTTGTTTCGAACAACAGAAAAGAAAGAAAGAAAATAATTTTAAAAAACAACATAGTTGAAACAGAAATAAAAGTAAACATAGTTTACAAATATGTCAGTAAAAACTGCAGCATCAGTGTCTTGTGTTGTATGTTATAGTATAGTTCCTTTTGCACGTACCTCCTCTGTTGGTGCTTGTTCCTCTGGTGCTGCAGCAGCTGCTGCAGACTCACCCTGGGAGCAGACAGAAATAAAGGAAAACAGCGAGGGGTTAGACAATGAGTCAGATGAAAGATTGAAATAAGGAGGAGGTTAAGGATGAAAGAAAGAACAGACAGACAAAAACAGACAAAAGGACAAGCCACTCAGCCTACACAGCAAAGTTATGGCTAATAAAAGCATGTATGTTGAATTGACAGTAAGCTCTGATACTGATGCACAGTTGCCATTTAGGTAAAACTTTTCCACATGTACTACGTGCGTGGATTTGTGATTAGCAGTGACTGGGATTAGTTGTATGTATTGAGAAGCAGATGTCTATACTCCTCTCTTTCCCTCAGCAATTAATTCCAACTTGCCCTGTGTGTCACAGTTGATGCATCCACGCTGCTGGTCCAGATGCATCCTAAATCTTTCCAAGATTTCACCGTCTTTCCACCCTTCATCATTTACATTTTATCTCTCTATCATGTTTTTTTCCAGCACACCATGCTCAAATCTGCTCCTCAAAAATCGATGCATCCACCATTTTCGTCCAGATGCATCTCTCCATTTTTTTTCTCTCCTCGGTTACCTGACCCTCTTCATCATCCAATGTAGCAGCAGCTGCTGTGGGTCCTTCCTCAGCAGCATCAGCTGGAGCCCCAACTGCAGGTGTTTCATCCTCTGGAGTGGGCACGTCTGGGGCGGGCACCTCTGTGACCGGCTGGTCCCCATCATCGCCCCAGCCCTCCTGGGCTTGAGCAACCGGATCGTAATGAACCTGCTGGCTCTCATCATCCCCCCCTCCCTCCTGAGCTGGAGCCACAGGGTCATAGCGAACTGGTAGGGTTCCATCATCCCCCCAGCCCTCTGTGGCAGCTGCTATGGGATCATAGCGGATAGGCTGCGAACCATCATCCCCCCAGGCATCTGCAGCAGCAGCCACAGGGTCATAGTGCTGCTTGGGTTCCTCTTCCTGGTCACCACTGTCCTCATGCTGAGGGGCAAGGGTCAGGTTTCAAGGAGTCAGAGGTCAAAAGAGATATTTAACCTTAGAGGTAAAAGGGGTTTATAAATCAAATGGTTGAGGAAACGTTAAGGGACAAAAAGAAAGGCAAGGTTGAAGGGCTATTTAAAGGCAGATTCAAGGGTTCAGAATTTTAATGGGCAAAATGTTTGAGAATTAGTAACAGCCTTCTAGGAGAGTAAAGATTTTTTCAGGGCATTTGGAGTATAAACAAAATAGTTGGAGGAGCAAATTAAAATATTTTGATGGACAAAGGATTAGGCAATAGATAGATATAATAAATGGGTACGAAATGGGTGTACAAGGGTTGTAGTATCAGAATGGCAGGGAAGGAATTCAGAATTGAGGGGAGTTTACATTTACCATACAGGTGATTTTGCATGTTTTAGCCCATTAACAAAATTGTTTTTGCTATACATTTTGCTAACCATATTCCATCATCCCACAACTTTAGCCACACAATCTGCATGTCTATAGGGATAGCAATGTATACCAGTCTGCTCCTTTTGTCCATTCTGTTAAAATGCTTGACTACTTAATGGGCTAAAACCTGCAAAACTACAAGAATGGCCTTTTAAGGGAAGCATTTTTTTAGACTGAACTTATTTGTAATATTTCAAGGGAAAATGGAAGTTTTGCAACATATAAACAAAAACAGGGCCATGAAAGATGCCATGGATATCGATGGGAGAAGTTCAGCAGCAAGTCATCATCATCACCATCACCATCATCATCATCATAAGACCCAAGAAAATTGATGCAGAAAGATAAACCTTTACAGAGAAGGTTCAGATTAAATAAAAAGACAGATGAAGATAAGGAAGGGTGGCAGCAGAAGGCAGAAACGCAAAAACTGTCAGCCTTTTCCCATCGGAAAATAGATGTCGGATCTTCTGCATGTAGTTTGCAAGCATGGTTTATATTCCCACGGCTATGTTCAGATGGAGGAAGAGGAGGAAAGCTTTGTAAGAGCAGAAGTGTTGTTCCTTTCTGAGCTATCACTGCTTTGCCTCAAGCTCTAATACAGCAGAGCTGTATGATTGTTGAGACACGTCTCTCTTACAGTGATAGGGATGAACAAAAAGGTTAGTTTATGGTCGGTATGCCAAGTTGCAAGAAAGGCTTTGTGAAGTTGCCCACTAGCTCCCATTAGTTTACCAGTGCCATTTTTCCATGAAACAATCCACTGAAAACCTGAGCAACTTCACTCAACTTTCAGAAACAAAACTGTTCCCTGTGTGTCACATGGAGCATGTAGCCAACATGTAAAGTCTATAACATGATCTGTCAGTGCAACATGTGAACATACAGGGATACACGGGGAAACAGAAAGAAATGAGGTTGATTCAGTTACAAATTATTCCACAAATATGTTATTCTTAATTCATGATTAAATTCACCCTCAGAGAGTGTGTCAGTTTGTCGGTGGTGTCTTAATCAATCCTATAGGACCTATAGGTTTTAGGTCTACAGTATATCATCAGTATACTGTGGATCCTGCATCTATATACTATATGCATCTATCTATATATATATATATATATATATATATGTATAACAGTGTAAAATTTCAAATTGAAACTTAATTGACCCACGCTCATTCCCAAGTTATATCTGTGCTGTACAACAATCTCTTCAGCATTTAGTGTTATCACATCAAGCACTGCAGACACAAAGACAACGCACAAACAGATTTGGGACGGACAAATGAAAGAGATCCAAATATGGAAAAGCTTGTTAATATGCAGTAATGACCATTATAGAAGTCCCTTCCCAGCATTTCCTGCATGTGTTACGTAGCAGCAAGCACAATGAGAGTGGGGCTTGTATAATGGCTAAATGACAAGTAAATGGAAGTTACAGCAAATGAATTGATGGTTACTATGAACATAAATAAGAATGTGGTGATGGAGATGATGATCATAGTGATTTATTTATTATTTCTATTTATTAATTTTTTGCACATTAAAAACAATGTTTGAAGATGAGGATGATATGCTTACCCATGAGTCCCAGTTTGCAGGCTGTGGAAAAGAGAGGGAGCAACAGAATGTAAAGACAGGACTTAACTCTTCACAAAGGTCTTGGATATTCCCAAAGCATTCAATAGGACATTTCCAGTGCAGGTCCCATGCTCTAAACCTACAAGCCCATAGCATTGATCTCTAGCAGAACAAGGCAGGTGAAGTCTGAGGAACTAAATGATGTAAATCTGCAGAGGTGGCTACCGTCATATGTTTACTGCACAAGGTTACCCACAGAGTGAGTAGAATGTAGGAGAAAGGTGTCTACTTTAATCTTGCAATCAGTCAAATAATGTCATTCAGAGTATTTTGACACAAATGATGTCGCCAACAGTAAAATTCCTGAAATGAGGCAAATGGCAACTATTGACAGATATATATACACAAAGAAAAAAAAAGATTTGGGGGGCTCAGATTTTTGAGTTTCAAAATTCTTTCTAGACGTTCACCTGTACTAAAGAAGTTGTCCCAGAGCTCCAGATAATCTAAGATTAAATCTGTGACAGGACTGCAGTGAATTATCAACATTTTAAGTACTGACTGAACTCTATGTAGGCCTAGTCTATGGATTCATAATAATGATAAGAAGTGTTAGCATTCCTTTGGAATTGTGTCTCTTGCCAATCCAATATTCAGTCTCTTTTTTGTCAAGAGATTTTTGCTTGCCAGATAGTTGCTAACTTTGTCTGCCTGCTTTGTCTGTAAATGTTGTTGGCCTCCTTTTTTTGCTAACTTTGTCAGCGAACTTTGTTTGCTAACCTTGTCTAGCAACTTTGTTGGCTACTTTGTTTGCTAACGTTGTCTATCAACTTGGTCTACAAACTTTGTTGACTTTGTCTGCCAACTATATCTGCGAACTTTGTCTGCCTTCTGTGCTGGCCAGGTACCATACAATACGGTAATCTGGACTTTTCTTTTTTTCTTTCATTGCTAAAAGCTGAATCATACAGTTCATGCCAGTAAAAGAGGCCAACAAGCTAAAAGAGTGGGGAAAGAAGAAAGCTATGTCATGGTGGGGAGTTTATCTGTCTGTATTTTATTTGTCCTGTTCACTACCATGTGAACTACATATCAGCAGAATTAGTCATTAGATTTGTAGTTTGGAAAAAGAACCCTAAATGTTGTACATTAAGGGATTTTAAAAATTTATTTTATGAACTCCAAGCCAGCTAAATAACTATATTACTGTAACAATGCAGGGTGTTCTCATGCACATTTATCTATGAAATGTAATGCATCATAATTCATATATAATCCACGTGATCCTGAGCCAAATCTTGTATAACCCACACAATCAGTTAGGCTGTGACCAATGTGCTGATGGGAATAAAGGAGGAAGTAGTCCGCATATGGAGGTAGGTTGGAGCAGTGGATGGGTCTCAAAACAAAGGACTTTCCCAAAGGACTTTCTCCAAGGGATAGGTGCTTTGAACCTTGTAAAACCAATAGAACTTAATGTTATTTTAAGGTACCTTTTCATCATGTTCCTTTCCCCAACCTAACTTTACTTGCTTAAACCTGTAACACCCAACCATGTCTCATTCCTAAGCTTAATCAAAGTAACTTAGTTGCCTAAAGCCAACCTTTTTAGGTTTACGTCAAGCAAGTATCGTCTTAGTGGAGTACTTATTCATTAGATATCCTACGAACCATTGTATTAGGATAGGTTGAACATTGGACATTATTACTGACAGTGTTGTAATTCCCAGGTTCTATGATCATAAACACCTGAGATGAGTCAGGTCTAACAGACAGACTGTCTATGTTTATGTTGTAATGCTGTAGATTGTCTAATAGCTCCCATGATTCACTTTATTACTGTCTGAAAAATCACAACCATAAAAAATTGGAACTATGTAATCTTTCACTACATTTTCTGTTGTATCAGAACCAGTTTGCCAGGCTCTGCTAGTTGGGTTGAGGCTTACAGCAGGCTACATGCCATTCGTCTATCAGGTATAAGAATGCTATACTGACGCTGGGTAGCAGACCTAAATCAAACGACAGCTGAATGAGTGAAATAACTCGAGCTGTACTTTTGTATGTAGGGTCCATATTGGTAGTAAGTGGGCTGACAAATGGGCCCTACATGGGACTGTCCATGGGTTCCATAACAGCCCCGAGCAAATTGCCTGCATAGGTAGGTTTACCCAAACTGGCCCCAGATGGGTTATGCTTGGGCTACCTGGGTACCAAGCAGGTACCAAGTATCCATCTGGGAAATTAGCATGGGCCTATTGTCAAACCCTGAACAATCCCATATAGGGTCCATTTTTTCTGCCCATCCAATACTCACATGGGCCTGACATACAATTGTTGGCTGGGTTCCAGTATCTGAAAGTAAATTATGCTAAACAGTTTTGACGAGAAAGAAGTTAAGAGCAGAGCAGGGCTTAGTCTTCATGCCATGTGATCTGTGGATAGTGCTGAAGCAGAAAGAAGTGGTCACTAAAAGCAGGTTTTAACAGATCATCATGCCATCATCCATCTCTCCTTTGATAAATTGGAAAGAAGCAGAGCAGCTAACGCCTCAAACCATGCCGAGCTTTTCAAGTGATTTCATTTTTTATTCAGACTTATCAAGGTTTTATTTTAAGTCTAAAAACTACACTGGCAACTGTAAATACTGTTGGCTGAATCACCTGTTGAACTAAAACATGTTGCAGTGAAACAAGACTCCATGTCTCCAAATTAATATTGTGAAATGAATTAAACCCTTCCTGAATAAAATATAAAATCTCTTGTGAAGCTTGGCATTTCTTGCAGGAGAGTGTCTCTACGATCTATATGTTCATGCTGTGAATCATCCACCTGTGTGACCGCTGAGGCTTTGGTTGCAGCACTGAAAGAGTCCAGGTCCATGTCCAACAGGTTGCTCACTGCTGGACTGTCAAACTGATAACAACAGCAATAGGAGGGCTTGTTGGCTAACTTGGCATGATAGAGGGTCAAGGAACAGGACAGAGACAGCAAGGCAGAATAGAATAGAATAGAATAGAATAGAATAGAATAGAATAGAATAGAATAGAATAGAAAAGTAGGATGGGCAGGCCAGACTCTGACCTGCGCAGAGCAGTGGGAAGTTAAAGGGCTATGGCTGATCGTCCACAGCAGCGGCTCACTAACCTCTGTAGGGGAAGTGACGCTGATATCAGGAGTAGCTGCAGCATCGAACAGGCCGATGATGTTCTCTGTCTTCATTTCCCTCGATGGGGTCACCTTAGGTGGAGGAGGCACTGCAGGCCTTAGCTAAAATAGAGAGAAAGAATAATGGGGATGCTTGTGCCACAAGCCAAGTGAATATAAATTCTAGGCTGGAATTTAAATTAGAAATATGCTTTTTGTATATATATTTTTTAAAACTTAATTTGTTTTACAGATGTGTCCAAATTATATTCAAATAAGACATACTGTAACTCAAAATGACACAAAATAAACTTATTTTTCTCAGGCAGACATTTCAAGTGAGCACAGGTGAAACTGATTACATTAACGATGGTTCCTCCTACATTAAGTGAGGCCATCAGTATTGTTATTAGTCACACCTGTGTGGACGCATAATTCAGACATGACTCTGAACAAGGAGACAGCCTCTGTGTGTGTGTCTATGTGTCTATGTGTGAAAGAGATAAAGATTGTCTGTGTTTACCTTGGATGGAGATTTGGGGATTGGGGGTGGCCCTCCTGGCCTGAGAGTGTGATTAGATGCTTCTTTTCCACTCACACTGAGTGAATGAGAGAGGGACAGATGGAGGGCACAACAGAGAATACAAACAGATTACAGAGACAGCAACAAGAATGGCAAATGTTGAGAAAGGTCAAGCAAAGGTTAAAAAGTGAAGCTAAAAGCTAACTGTGTGAGAAGTTACAAGGCATGCTCTACAAGTGTCCAAGCAGAAGTTATTGTTGCAAGAGCTTTCATGCAAGAAAAGTGAGTCTCCCTTTTTACTCCATTCCTCTCCTTTTCCTCCCGCCATCCCATGCAAGCAGGCTTTGTGTGCGCCTCCAGTTAATCCTCTCAAGCGAGCAGTGACAGAGACATTCGCCTTCATAGAAAACATGTTCTAAAGCTGAGAAAAGCAGCCCCAGATCTATGGATATTTTAAGAGTTGGAGAACCTGCAATTTATTGCTCACATTGGAGGCTTCAAATGGCAGCAAAAGGCAAAATCCAACTGGAGCCCCAAAAGCTCCAGGCTTAGGGCATGCTCTCGCATGAGCAGAATTAACTTTGGTCAATATCGCCTAATGTTCACTTGTACTCAGTGCGAGTAGAGGAGCAAATAAAACATTTGCTTGCGGAGGCAAAGCAAATTTGCATTTTCACATTGTGTACAACTTTGGTAAACTTTGACCAATAAAGTTACAGCCTCAACCAACAGCAAAGTAGTATGTGGAGGAGATATTGATTGTTGCTGTGTTTAACCAGCTGATATTATATAATGTTGGTAATGAAAAATACAAACTAACCCCACATGAGAGATGCTGTGTGGCTAGCAGTGAGTCAGGAGACCAAGTAGGTATAGCTTTGGCTGGTACAGTCATGTGACTCACCACCATCAGTCCAAAGTTATTGGATCAATGGACCAATATTAGATTTAAAGAGAGCCAGTATAGGTAAAGATTTGGGTAAGGTTAAGGGTTAGATCTTGTCACTTGTAAGGTAAATCACTTCTTAATGTATAATAAATAAAGTAAATGGATAAAGTGGATTATTGCTACATTTGTACTTATATCTAGTCACTACAAGTGTGTTTGTGAGCCTTTATTACAAAAATGTCCACCACAGTCCTCTAATGGATTCATGCAGCCATGTACATCACCTTACTTAGGCCCTGGGTTTTGGGTTGTAGTGTTACGAAACAGTCTTGCCTGGTGCAGCGTTAGCCATGCCAGTTTGCTCAACTCTTATATATCTGCAGCTCTGGGAGCAAAGCTCTCTCATCAGTGCGTCTGTGAAGTCACTTGCACAATCAAACTCTCCTTTAAATCTCCCAAGCCTGCAGACTGACTGACAGATAGACAGGTGGACGGACAGTGTGCAGTTGGACAGACAGACAAGAGTTGTGTCACCATGGTTACCACAGTTGCTGCCGGTTACCTCCTATTTGTTCCTGATGATGAGGCGCCGCTGACACCTGTCTTTCTGAAAGGGGGGTTCAGGGGTGGCTTCAGGTTAATACAGTGTGAGTTTGTTTGTCTATTCCTGTAGCTTCAAGTGATTTTCATAAGTAGCGTTTGTTTTCTTGGCATACACCGAGCTCATAGGGAAAATAAATGAGTTTGTTGAAAAAAAACCTAACCACTTAATTTTCTGCTATTTTAAATTCTGATGCAGCACACTCCATCCATCAGGTGTAATGAATTACGTGCTCTCAAGTTCAAGCTCTTAAATATTTGCAAACATTTCAAAACACATTTATTTTCGCACAAGTCTAGAAGGTGCCATGAGTCAAAGCATAGCAAGTATTTTCTTTGCTGGTTAAGAGGAACCACAGCGATTAACTGATGAGGCTCTGTGTTATAAAGCCATTTCAAACAAACAGCTGTCTTTTAGTTAGACAACATGGTATTTTTAGAATCGCAAAAAACCTGAGTGGAATATTAACAAAATACTTAGTAAAAACTACTTTTACATACTGAACACTGCCACTTGTTGGTGTTCATCTATATTGAACAAAACAAATTAAACTCCACACTTTTCTTTCTGCTCACATTTTTAACGAGTATAAGTTAAAGACTTTTTAAACACTCAGTAGATATATTTCACTCATATTTTGGCCACAACTTTTTTCAAATCTGTGTTAGTGAGCACTTCTTCTTTTCTAAAATAATCAATAGCACCTGACAGGTGTTGCATCTCAGGATGCTGATTAAACAGCCTCATTACTACACAGGTAGCCATGGAATAGTCATAATTAAAGGCAACTCTAAAATCTGCCGTTTGACTTCACAACACAATGCCACAGACTAGTACTGAGTGAGACTGCCACTGCCATGCTGACTGCAGGAATGTCCACCAGATCTTTTGTCCATGAGCTAAATGTTTTTTTCAGTATCTTCTCATCTATCGTTTCATTTAATTTTGCAGTACATCCAACTGCAGACTAAGGTTAATTAAGGCCAGCCATCTGAACAGCTGGTACAACAATTGGTTTGCATAAGCAAATCATTTCTGCACAAACAGAAACTGTCTCAGGGAAGCTCATCTGCATGCTCATCACCCTCACCGGGATCTTGACCTGACAGCAGTTTGTCGTCACAACTAATTTGTGAAGTTGTGAGGATGGTTGGACATACTGGTAAATGATAGGGAAATGACTTTGGAGAGGGCTTATAGTCGTGAAACTAACATTCAGTTGGCAGGCAACAGCTGTGGTGGACAGTCCTGCTCTCTCAGAACAAAATATCTGTGTCATAGTGTTGTGTGATTGAACTGCACATTTCAGAGTGGCCTTTTATTGTGACCATCCCACGGCACACCCGTGTATTAACAATGCTGTTTAATTGGCATCTCAATATGCAACACCTGTCATGTGGTTTGATCATCTTTGAAAAGGAAAAATGCTCACTAACACAGATCTTAACAAAATTAAGACCAGAGCTTGAGAGAAATACATCTTTTGTGTGCATAAAAAAGTCTTAGATCTTTAACTCAAACCTATGAAGTTGTGTTGCATTGTATTGCTTTATTTAATAGATTTTGACAGATGCCTACACGCTTAATGGATATATTGGGTCTTAATTCTGTGAATGTCTTCAGAATCAAAATCTCTGACATTAAAAGAATAAAGCCAGGCAGTAAATCTTTCTTTGGATTAATAATCTACACAAGCTATAATAAGTCACTCTGCAGGAAAAAGCCTTGCTGTGACAGAGTTTACATGACACATCGTTGCTCACTAACCTGGTTGTGTCTGATCGCTCCAATTTCTCCAAGATGTCGTACAAATCCTGATCCAACTGCAGAGGGGGAATGGAGAAACGTTAGCTATTACTCCAGCAGAATTACATCATCAGCATCATCCTACACTGTTCTGGAACAATCGATGCACATTTTTTGATAAAAATAATTACTCTGTGTTTTGTGTTCCTCCCTGCTGTAATATTATCCAAGTACTGCAGAGTGTGTCTGTCTGCTACAGCTTGTTTGCGTCATTGTGTCCAAATTCGGAGCTAAGGCTGAGGATAATCTCTCTGCAGTCAGTTAAAAGCTCATGTCCTAAAAATAAAAAAATAAATGGACTATAGCAGGCATTGCATCAAGTTTCAAAAACAGTGAGGAATAGCAGTTTTTTTAGATTTATTTGCTGAATTAGTCGAAACTGGCACTGTTACATCGTGTCAATATGTTTTGTCTGGTCTTCAGCATCACTAAGCCTTAAAACCTAAGCAAACAGGCTAGATTTATTCAAAAACATGGAAAGATGGCAGTGAGTAACTTGAAAAGAAATGGCCCCATTATAAGCAAGAAATTAGTAAAAAGTTACAAGAAAATTACCTGAAGATTAGCAAAAAAGAAGAAGAAGAAGAAGATGAAGAAGAAGAAGAAGAAGAGGAAACAATAAAGAATAAATAAATAATAAATTAAATAAAAACAATAAATTACTCTAAAAGGTGTTTTAAAATATATAAAATATATATAAAATATATATATTTAGAGATTTACATAACATAATTTTAAATATAAAAGTATAAGAATTCAAAATATAGTTTTCTGGACATATTTACTTGTTTTTTTTTAAATCTCATAATCACCCCCCTAATTTTCAAGTCATTTTCTTGTCATCTTTTACCTTTTTTTTCTACAGTTTGCAGTTTGCAAGGATTTCTTGCCAAGTTTCTCATTGCCTTTTCTCCCAGGTTTTCAGAAGAAATTTAACCAATTTTCTCAGGTTCCACGGGTTTCATTACTTTTGAAAGATTTCCCAAAGCAGCACAACAAAACTGATGTCAATCCAGTTTCTAAAGGGTTAATGGAGGCCTATACACTAGACTCACCCGGCTAATTTCCTTATGAAACTTCTCCTCGAAACCAGCCAAACTCTGGAAGGTGCTGACATAGAAACCAACACGACTAGAGAGGGCAGAGAAGAGGGAAAGGGGGGGAGGCAGTATTGACTGCATTACTGGCTTGACTTAATTTAACATCCTGTGCGGGTAAATGTAGCACAGATGTAAGTAAAATGTAATTACAGCGCCCATCCATCAACAGGAAAACCAGTTTCCACGGACACTCGCACACACATACACACCTGTTCCAGAGTGAAGGCAATTCCTCTTGCAAGTCAATATTAATTTCCTCAAAAACCTTCTGGGCTCTCTCCAACTCTTCCTCTGCCTGAAACACACACACACACACACACACACACACACACACACACATTGCATTAGAGCATGTATGTCAGTTAAATGTACTGTTGGTAAATAACATGCTGTATATGTGCACTAACATCTACTGACACCTCCTATGATTATGCTTCAACACGGTTTGTCTACAGTTGCTCTGTTGCTGTCATTTTTCATTTTGCTTTGACAGATATTTAACAGTAGCAGGCAACAGGGAACACCAGCAGAAAAAACACTCAAGTGGGGTGTTATCAGCCCATCTCATGAAATGGCCATTACCTGTGGTTATAAATATGGGTCATTAGGGGCCTGCCGCATTCATTAGGGGCCTGACGCACCTACTGGCAGGTTAAGAAGGTTGTTATCAACCCACTGAATGCCTGGTACCAGTTTGTTAGATAACACTTTGTAGTAAGGGTGACAAAAAGGCCATAGTTGGACATACATATTGGTTTCACGTGGCCTCAAATACCAGTCTCCTGTGTGAAAGTTCTGAGTTTCACCCGTTTATCACCAGGATCACCCCCACCACTCCCTGCCACCCTATATGCAGAGTTTCTTGTACACTGGAAAAAGTCACATTAAAGCCCTTTCTGGCTTTTTCGTTTTATTTTCCTTTCATGGCCTGATAAGAGCCTAAAAGGTTCATTTTAGCCTACCAGATAACGTTATATAGCTGTTCTTTTTTATGGCTAATGTTGTTTTTCCTACCTGACACAGCAGTCGAAACTGTTAAGGTAGAAAAAACAACACTAGCCATAAGAAAGAACAGCTATATAACTGATAAGAACCTTCAAAACCTAACATTAGGTGTGGCAGGCCCCTACTAATCCATATCTATGGTGCATATCACCCATGATAACTGCCATTTAATATCGTGTTAACAGTCAAATGGACTGAATAAAAAGAGAAATGAAATGCAACAAGTACAAACTGAGGACCTGCTTGTTACAGCCCATGTGTCTTTGACAGGTGGGCAACCATTGTTTTAGATGTCCCTTTTACTGTGCATTTTCAAGGCAATTATATTGAGCTGTTATGCCGCCTTGCCATTCAGGAAGGTATGATCGTGGAATTAGGGGACACAGCTCAACAGAGCTGGGAGGCAGTCACAGTGCCAAAAAATGTGTCTGTATAAACAGGACAGCTGGCAGGACAGGATCAGGATCATGAACAAGACAGGTGTGACGTTTTTCACTTTTGTGTTAAATGTCAAGCCCATCATGCCTCTTTTGGTACTGTGGTGCCGGCACACTGTCTAAAATTACACACTAGATGGTAAAACTGCTGTTTGGTTCTGTGTAAAAATGCAAAGGCAACTTTCGTAGGAGGTGTAGTAAAAGTATTGTGTACCTGGCTCCTGGAGAGACTGCTTTGGGCAACATTGTGTGCAGACAAGATACCCTGAGCCCAACCTGGAGTGGCTCTCTCCAACAAAGAGGAGGGCTGGAGGAGAGAGCGAGAATACAACGAATAAAACACAATATTTATGTGTGCATTGATGATATCACTATCAGTGTGTCACTGCTTTCTGTATCAAAATATTTTAAATGTGTTTTACCTTGGTAATTTTAATCCCCCCGTCTTTTTTCTTGGTCTTGTGTGTGGTAGCATAGTTGTGCCTGGCACTGTCGTAATCCACCAGCTTTCTGTCCCTCTTGGCTATACGTGCCTGAAACAATAAGGAGTTTTTGTGTCACTCATTGTCTTCACCTGCAAAGAAGAACTTATCTTTCAAACATAAACTTGTTCTCTGGCAGTGCATGATTACATTTCAGTAAGATGATACTATACATATGACCTTAAGAAAAGCCTGGCTACCACTGCATAAACAATGGATGCTTATCATTTTTGGTCATGGTTGCTCCATGTCTTTATGAACACATGGCTCACCTTGATATCAGGGAACTGGCCCAGGTAAGTATCCATGGATATGAGAGCATGATCGACCAGCTTTTGGTGGTAGTCAGTCCACAGCACATCGCAGTCCTGCAGCATGGATGAACATAACCAGACATAATTACCATCACAATCAGAGATAAGTAAAATAACTTGCTAGCAGTGCTTGTTTTGTTACAATTGTATGCTTCCTGGGTGTGTTTTTCTACACTCTAAAGTTAATGCCAGTAGCTCTGTTGCCTTTGTCTTGGCTCATGTACTTGCATTTAAACTAGGCATCAACTGAAAGCCTTTCAACTGATTGCAGTATTTTCTTGCAGTTAGACTGTCGTTTTTTGTAGTTTTGTCACATACAAACCATTAATCCAAAAGTAATTTCAAGAGTAATACTCTTAATGAAGTCGGTGGAAAATCTAAAGAGCTACTCAACATCTCTCACAAGAGACATTAATGTATAATTTTGCCAATTCTGCCAAGAGAACACAATCACACACAGCTGCGGACCCTAGAAATAATAGCTGCTGCGAATCAGGAGCCAAGCACACACACATACACACTCATTCAACTAACACTATATAATTATGAATAATAAGTGGTTCTGACCTCTATATGGAAACCAGCTTGTCCTCACACTTTCACACATGCAGGCAATCTCTAAAGGCATTCATGAAAAGTGTCTCTGACCTCCACAATGGAATCCACTTCGTTCTTGCCGTACCAATCAGGCTCATACATGTCAGCCAAACATGCCTGCACATTCTTGGAGGACTCGTGCATGGCTGCGGACAAACATGGATATTCTACATTAGTGGTACATCGGTGGATATTTGCAGATTATGCTGTGTAACTGGACATCTACAACTGTGTGACTACATGTAGAACCCTGGTGCCCAGTGGGAGGGGGGCCTCAAAAAGCCTAGAATGAAAAAAATGGTTTTGTTTGCACTTTTTTATTTGTAATTAATTAGTGCCATAACTAAATTAAAACTGGCTGAATAAATCTGTTGAAATATTCAAGACTGTATTAAATAAATAGTAGAAGCTCTCTGAGGCCCCTCTCTCTTAAAGGTACAAAATGGTTTAGTCCATCCCTGTGCCGGAATTCATCTCTACATGCAGCTAAAGCTGAGTGGGTGAATGCTTATGTCGCTTGATTACCAATTTACACTGCTACACTGTCTTTTCTTAAGAGGGAGAAATCAGGGTTTCAAAAAAAAAAGAAAAAAAAGGACAGAGAAAAAAGCAAATTGACTTTGGGGGGGAAAAAAAATCATAAGGTGCATGAGAGACACCTGCACTGAGAGAGGAGGTTTGGAGGGCTCCCAGAAACTGCTCATGTATAGGGCCCAGAATTTGGTGTTACGCCCCTGGCTACAAGTGCAAATTTGATACAGGCTTGTGGGTAGTTCACCTTTCACTGCCTCCAGGTATGCCCTAAGGTCCCTTTGCAGTTTGCTGCCTTCAGTCTGGGGGTGAAACACAAAACACGAAGCTTAGAACACAAAACAAACCAGACTCATTCACTCCTGTCGAATCAGTACATATTTCAGTCTCTCAGCAAATTAAAACTTGTTAGAATTAACGCAAAATTCAGTTTCTATTTTGCAGAAGGTAGATGCAACTAAAAAGCTGGCAAGCTATGTCTCATTTTAAGTTTTGCAATTATGCAACAATGGGCAATTTAAAAATATGACTCTGCCATACAAAATAGTGCTATTCACTGGACTGTTACCCACATATTGTTTGTTGAAGTTGATCACTCCTTCCTCAAAGGCAACATCTTTGGTCTCGTCAGCTTTTCCAAGCTTCTGAAGAACCTGTGAGTCAAACACATTATAACACATTGATTCTGTTCATTTCTAGAACAGAGGAAGGTAGGCATGTGATGAGCTGTGCCTTAAAAAATGCCCAATGTCTGTCTTTTTCTGGTGTGAATGTCAGATAATATCACAATGTAGCAAAGGAAGACTCACACAGAGTGTGAAGTTTTAAAATTATAATATAATATAAATATAATATAAAAATATCTCTATTTTACATACAAATATGTGCAAATGTGCACAGAGTGCAAAGAATACAAACGCTTTAGTCCATGTTGGATTCTGCACTGAGGAAAGTCCAATATGGACTGAAATATTTGCACTTTTTGCACTATGTGCACATGAGCACTTTTTTTCTCCACAGTCCCGCAACATATAAAATAGAGATATTCAAAATCCAGACGTCAGTCTGAATCTTTTTTTGTTCTGTGTGTGAGTCTTCCTTTGCTAAGTTAGAACAGAGGAAGGGACATGTGCCTCCAAAAGACACTGCACATGGGAACATCCAAATGTTTTCTTTATTTCTCATTTTCTTGTAATTCCAAGATCAGCTATGATTTGCCTTATACACATTAACAGATATACTGTTAAATCCAATGATAAGTACATAAATAACAGTGATAAGCCAAATCATACATAAATGCATGTATGCATTATGTACATAATTTACCTTAAAAAAAATCATATATACATTCATACAGTATATAGTGCCCTATGTTTACAGAGGCACCGTTGTTTTCTCCCTTTAACCCTGCTGTACATTATGTATCATGAGAGTCAAATAGCACCCCCTGCCATTTATTCTGAGCACAACGCGAAGGTGCATGAACGCATAGACTAGGCCTCGTATCTACCATCTTCACATATTGTAGCATATGCAATAATTATCATCATAGTGCTATCAAAATATGAGAATGTTTCTGTAGTCATCATTAGTGTGGAAAAAAACACTCGTGAGATACCGAGATAGTGATTTGAAATGCCAGAAACACATCAGTCATAGGCTAAATCATGAGCACGCTCACAGTATATGTCACTGCAATATGCACGTGCCCGCTGTATGACATTGACTAGAGGAACGATGTGTTTGAGGTGGACATCCCCATCCCCTAAATACAGCATCCCTGGCCTTATTATTATGATGTCGTGATGCGACACTGCGCCTTGGTGGAGGATGCGGCACTGCTGCCTCGCGGCTTGCAGGCCTGAATAATAATTCCCCATACATGAACAGTTTTTGAGCACCTCTTACCTTCTCTTGGGCTCTTGTTAGTTTTTTCTGGACGTTGCTGGCTACTTTCCCTGCGGTCAGCCCCTTCCCCAAATTCAGCTCAGCCATCTTGTAGCGTAGATCAGTCTTTGGATGCGGGGAGGAAGGCAATAGGAGCAAATAACGATCGGATGGACCGCTACGGCGACCGTGGAGGCAAATGCATCAATGTCCAGTTGAGAAATAACGGCGATAAATGTAATTACGTGATGTTATAATGTGTCTTTAGTCGGATGTGTGTTTGTAGAAAGCTAAGCTGTATTCTCAAATGTTGAGCTGATGTGTGCGCGTCCGTGACAGAGGAGGATGCTGTCAGAGATGCTCTTAAAGGCACAGATACTGCTGTGTGCCCAAACAGGGATGAGTAATACGACACTATAGATCAACCGACATAGTTACATGATTTATTAACATAATGTGCTGTTTTTTTAAAAAAAATAAACTTACACGTATGTTTTTAAACCTTTATAATCTTAAATTTCAAGTTGTCCTCAGGCCTTATGATCACGGGGTCAAATCTTAAAATGATCACTGACTCAAATCCACGATTAAAATAGTCTACCAATCATTAAAAATGAAAAAAACAAACAAAAAAACAAACAAATAAACAAACAAACAAACAAACAAACAAAAAACAGCCAGGCCTACTGCCATTCATGCATTGTATTAACTCCACAAAGACCCATCTGTCTCAGTCTGATATTTAATCGTTACGTAACACGTAAAGGGACATGAACCATTAATGAAAAAGCGGCCTATCACTGAAGACCAGCTCAGCAGTCAACTGACTCGAGGAAATAAACCGTTTGTAGAGACTATTAATGGACTGTCCTTTATTTATCCGAGGAGGGGAGTGCCTGGAGTGTGACTTGTTTTCTCTGACCCTCCCGAAGCTTTAAATATTTTCGAGTCGCCCTGAGTGACTGAGGGAAAACACATGGCCCATCCTCCACCATAAATAGTACCTAACCATAAGGGTTTTTTTTTTTTATATATATTCACATCAAATGTAGGTATTGGAGCCAATGCAACAAACAAACAGCATGAGAATAAAACTTACAAACAAAACAAATAGCAATGATAGTTTCGCTTTTTACAATTTCTGACAATGATAAATGGAGTGAATTTGGCGATTTTTAAAGAAGAAAAAACCTTTCAAACCTGCTTGTAGGTTTTGGAGTGCAGATATTTAAATTTATACAAAATACAACCCTTTAAAGTTGTATAACCTTCCCATGTGCCTAAAACATTACTTGACATGTCTCCTATGTTTTGCACCACCCCTAACATACTCGTAAATAACAAACAGTGTTATGTGTTAACGTGTTATGATTGTCTTTATTATTAAGATTAAATGTATATTTCTGCGTCTTGGTTTGGAAATATAATAGATCCAAATATCCCAAATCAACATTATGTGACAGTAGACAATAAAATTAACCATCAATTGTAAAACGTGCACATGATGCATACTCATATTGTCAAGCACTAGCTGTGATACCCTGATAGTGTGTCTTTTGATGCACGGAACCATATTTGCCTTGAGGAAACACGCTAGGCTGTATCTTGTTCAAAATGTGTGTTTTTGCCTTAAGGAGCTCTCCAGCAGGTGGCGCCATTCACCCATCTCATGTCGACAAAGAAACCACACAGAGCTCTGGTTTACGTTCTTTTATTTTCTTTAAAAGTAACATCTGGCTGTTTTTGCGAAAGTCTGACAAAAGATTGATGCTCTGCGTAGAGAAGAAGTCTGCCAACATCACACAGATCAGGTTGGTCTAAGGGATGTTTTAATTGAATCCATAATGACCTGGCCATAACTACAAGTTGGCTACATTTGTCAAATGCTTTGCTACTGGTGTGTAACAACACATAAAATATTCCTAAAATAAATGTGATATTTGATGACAGATATAAACAGTAGCTTTTTATTGACACAGGTGGTTGGTGCTGGCTGGGAGCTCTCCAAGGTCCTGAACTAACACACTGCCGGCACAGAGGGAAGAAACAAGGCAGCAGAACAACAACCCAAAAAGCTATCTAAAGACTTATGGCTTTGTTTTCTCCCAGCGATACACTGGATGTAATTATATCTCTGTTGCATAATCTAGAATGAGCGTGCTTACCAGAAATCCGACTTGCACGTGAGAAGTAAAATGGTTAGTTTATGGAGGGTGATTACAACAGTATGTCATGATCTGCCAAAACAAGAACCAAGAAACTCGTTGTCAAACGCTGTTTTGTACATACCACTTTAAAAATGCACTTGTTCGCATCTGCTTTGATGCATCTGTTTTGATGCAAACAAGGGGCTTGCATCCTTACTGTCCACCCCCCGCTCTCTTTCCTCTTCTTCTCTCCCCCCACTTTTCTCCCTCATCCCCTTCCCTTCCCTTCCCCTCGTCTCTTCCTCTCCGTCTCTTTATCCCCGACAATAACAACATTTGGCCACGAGTCACCAAGCCCCATTCGTTCCCATGTATCCACATGAATAGCTCCTCCGCACCCCCCTCTCGTGTTGCGGGAATGGTTTAACCCGTTACCCACAGTGAGCGAGACAGCGAGCACAAAGGAAGCGCATATACTGGTCGTTTAGGAGGGATATAATAGGAAAGCATGATGTAAACACGGAATAAAAACCGCAAGGCAGCGTTTCCATTTCCCGTCGCACCGGGTCCATTATCTACGTTCAATATTACATGAGGTACCGGGGCTTACAACAGCGCGTCTGTCTGGACACCGACAGGCAGTAAGTGAGAAATTGAAGCCAAGAGGAGTTGAGCATTGTTTCATCTTCGCTTCAGGCTTTGCTGGAGTTGCTCGCTGTTTTCTTCTGTTTTTTTGGGGGGGGGAGTAAGCCCGGTTCATTCAGATAATCATGTTGGGTTTTTCAAGCTGACCAAGCAGACAAGAAGAGATTTTCTTTTCTTTTTTTTGGAAAAAAAAACTGTTTTTCTCTTTAGGACTCGGGGACGACAAAGGAAACGCGCTAATATGTTGCATTTTTTGAGGTGAGTGAGTTTTCTTTGTTTTGTTATGCTGGTATAGCACGCAGGTTTTTATCGGACTGTCGCGTGCCACTAATAACAGACCAAAGTGTAACATTTTGTCCTGTTATCTCCACCCAACAGCCCACACGAAACACATTTCCTCATGTTAAAACCCAAGAGCTAATTATGTTTCCCACAGCTCCGTGCCCACCACTGTGATTGCCTTTGAAAATTAGACACATGGAGAACCATCTCCTCTCCGCTATTGTTTTCCCTCTATTGTTTTCAAACCGTTGCTTAACGAAGCGTTTGGTGCTCAAAAGCAAGGCACGAGCACTTCCAGACCTCTCAACGCTCGCCTATCAGTGACAGCCAGATGAATCCTTCATGATGTGTGGGAATTAATAATTGAAACGACTAAACTCTGAATTTGATACCAGTGTGCATAATTGGGTTGGACAGCGTGTAAACAGTGGCAGCCAAATTGATTTGCACTCGCAGAAAGTCACGTGCATCCACATCCCAACACCTATCTATCTATCTATCTATCAATCTATCTATCTGTCTGTCTATCTCATCTTTTAAATCTAGGAGGAGTTTATCCAAAAACAAAACATTGACAGGGAAAATAAGGAAACATTGTCTTTCTTACTGGATTCCTCTCTCCACCTCCTCTTCTTCGGGGTACAGTAATAGCACATGAAAGATCTTCATAATTAGTAGTTTGCTGTAGCAAAGAAGAAGTAATTATAGGCAGCGAGCCCACTGAGCTCAACTAAGTGTGCAAGCATTTTTCTTTTTATTTCCTTTGTCAAACATGCAAATGTTGTCTTTGTACCACACGCTAGTTCTGCTCTGAAAATGGCACAGCTTGAACTTGTGTGTTCTCTCCCCCCACATCAACATAGCTTTGTCATAAATGGATCAGAACTAACATGCGGTGTAGTTGTTTAGGGTAGTCTATATTTTTGGTGTGGATAATGCGTGTTGATGTGTTTCACTGGGCATGTGTGCACAGCTGTCCATGAGGTGCAAGAAGAAGAGATACAAATCAACAAAAGAAAGACTTGTTATATGCTGTACATATCTGCTTTGATATTGTGGGAAGGGATGAGAAATAGAACAATGAATAAAATACAAAAGTGGGAAATGCAAAGAGCATAGAAATAAAGAGTTTTGATTATACTCTTTGGCTGTTATGAACACCAGATCTCCTTTAGAATTATAGATTATTAGGGAACATTTTGAAACTCTCTCAGTATAAAAATATTAAGTCACAGTCTATTAAAAAAGGTAAAATGGCATCCCTGAGCTGAAGATCTCTTGAGACATAATATGGATTTGATGGTTGTGCAGTGTTTGAATAGAGGATGCAGGGGGAAAGACGCCATGGGAAGAAGCATGAATAAGATGGAGTGTATTATAGTGTTAAGAATCCGCTGTGCAGCCTGTTACTGACTGCGTGCTTTTGTTTGATGGGGTGATACATCGGAGAGTGCATTGGTGTCAACCCACAGAGTTTCTTACTTTGTAGTGCTATTACATCTTTTGATAAGGCTTTCTTCCAGTTTGTGGTTCATTTCCTAGGCTGAACTTTGAAACTGTGGTCTTGGTTTTGTGAAATGAATAGCATATAGAACATGTTCAGTAAATAACAAAGCTCTTTATCATAATTTTTTACACCAAGCTTTCTACTGCTGTGCTGCTTCATTGGAGTAGTTAAGTGTCAGCAAACAGGGCACTGTTACAGGCAGTATTGAGCAAAATAAAAGTGTTTAACATTTCCTTTTATTTCTGATGATGAAGCAGGCAATTTTCCAGTCAGAAAGCCCAGTCTTCTATTATGAATACTGTCATTACTCTGGATGACAGGTGTTATTCTCTCACACTGATCCCTCGATGTTTGACTAATGACAGCTCTTGATATCACATTTTGATCTCGGTGTCATGTAATGACTGACTGGGTCCATGCTTTAGATAAGAAAATGAGGTGCTAATGAGGACAGTGAGGGGACTGAAATGTGACAACATACTGAGATTCAGTCCCTGACATTTAAAAAGCCAATTAAAGGTATTTTTAATGAGACACCCCCATATGGTATGTTGCTGTTAGTTATGTAACCATATCTGAGAGCCAAGCAGTCTGCAGACTAAGGGCTTCAGCCAAAGCGACAGGCTCAGAGTTGATGAGAAGTCTGACAAGAGGTCAGAAATTCTGTCTCTTTTAAGGCATCTTTTTTTTTTACCTTTCTCCACAGATAACAAAAGTGTGACAAATCTTTTGTGGGTTAGAGTTCCTAAGGAACAGCCATTAGAACAGTATTTTCTATTTTCTTTTTTAAAGAAATTAATTGAAAATATTATTTTACTGTATTTAACCCATCGCAAATTGGCTTGATTTCTTCTTCAGCATCATAAGAAATGACCACAAATAAGCAAGAAAATAGTGGAAAAAAAAGGAATCTAGCATAAAAACTGGAATAAAAAACAAAGAAACAAACAAAAAAAACCAAGGATATTTTCCATATTTTAAACATAATTCTCTACTACTTTTCAAACAAAAGAAATACTCCACAGTAGCACATTTTAACAATTTTTTAGTGTGTTTTCTTGTCACATTTCCTCAGTGTATTGCAATTTGTGGGGTATTTCTTCTCAAGCTGCTCATTGCCCATTGTTTCCCAAGTGTTTGAAAGAACCAATTTGATCAATTTTCAAATGTTTAAATACTTGTGAAAGGTACCTGAATGCAAAACAAGAAAACTGATGTCGATCCAGGTTTCAAAGGGTTAAAGGAGGTGGAGAGGAAAGCTTTCAGCCTCACAAATATTATTTCAAGTAACTGTAGAACATGACCTCGCCATCTAATCAGTATTGATAGACTGAAGGTAGAGACGCTTTAATAGATCACAGTGAATAGGTGCAGATGGATACCAGGGAGACTATCATTCATACATCCATCCAATCCATGGATTGCCTGCATGTGTTGCTACGCACTCTGCAGTGCTTTGATGACACGTTATGTAAGTACAGTGAACATAAGCCAAAAAGACTCAGAATCAAGACTCGAGCACAAAACGTCTACAGGGGCTTCTCTGTCTGACAGAGCTAGTCTGCAACAGGCCTCAGTGTTTTTGTTAGATATTAAGACAGAGACAGAGGTGAGGTTAAAGTGGGTGGGACAAAGAAAGAGTGAGGAACCACTGTGAGTGCAAATGGGAGTTATTAGAGCAATGGATATAAGAGTGAAGTGAAAAGAGAGAAAGTAGGATTGGTAGAAGGGTCGGGTTATGATTTATGGAAAATGCAGACTGAGATTAATACAAAAAAAACAAAAAACAAACAAACAAACAACCAAAAACAAAAGAATAACCATACAATGAGGGAAACAGAATTCAGAATGGGCAGTGTGGAGAAAGAGATGGGGGTAAAAGGAGGGAGAGAGGAGTTAAAAGAGAAAGCATGAGGGGGAAAGAAAGGATAAAGTCGATCCTAATCCCATTAATACACACCACTGCTGTCCTTCCCACCGGCGTTTTCACACACATCACACGCACACGCTGGTTCAGGTCAGATGTATCGCTGTTGAGTGTTATGCAGCTCTCCAGTATGCTGTCTGGGCATTCATTTAAGGCTTTCAATACACTAAATGTACAGCGGTCAGAGCACGGTCAGAGCAATGAGGACAGCGTCAGGTTGGGAGCCACTCGTTTCAACCAGATCTGACTCACAGCATGTAAGAGCCCTCTGGTGATGTGGCAAGTATGTGTGTATGTGCCTGGCTGTCATGTTGGTTTGTAGCTAAAAGAGTCTCTGCGTACCGTTTCAGTAGAAGACACATCTGCTGCTTCTGCCGGCATTTATGAAGTAGACTCAAACAATATCTGAAAACTGTGGGCTTGTGTGCAGATGCAGAACTTTGAGCTGTGTGTAGAGTATGTATGGGTTGAATGCAAAGCCTCAGGAATAATACTTTTTGAAATACTGAAAGAAAATTGATATTTGCCTAAAGTCTGGTCGAGCAATCAGTGAGGTCAGTGACATTCTTCATTTCTAATGCACACTAATACTGTGTGTATCACGGGCAAATATCAACATGTAAATAGAGAAAACTTAGAGCTACAATTGAATGTTATAATTCAGGATGGGTCTACAGAGAGACAGAGCTGCGAGCGGCAACAGCTAACAGAAACAGTGAAAGATAGAGGAAAAGGATGCATACAGAGAAACTGTGTGTTCCTGTGTGTGCCACAGCCTCTTGTCCTGTTTTCACACCATCACAGACAAAATGTACTGTGTGTTTGAAAGTAGCGGCAAGCGGAGTGTGTATTTTCAAGTCCTGCACTTGAGTACAAATCTTAGGCAATGTACTTCACTTGAATGCTGCAATATTTTACCTTACACTTCCACTCCCCTTCATTTTAGAGGCAAATGTTGCACTTTTTGCTCCAATAGACTCTTTAATTGGAGCGCTGTCCTATTTTGACTGCTTTAAAAACCTACAATAAGCATGTAATGTAGAATTGAGATTTACACAATACATGAAACCACCCGACAGTAGTTTTTAAAATGAGCTCCACCTTGTCCTTGATACATTATTAAAGGTTTAATGAGTAGGATTTATGGGCATCTAGCGGTGAGGTTGCAACATTGCAACCAACTAAAACACACTTCTGTGTGCCAAAGATGAAGATGCTAAATTGTAAATGGCCCTTTCTAGAGCTAGTGTTTCGTTCATCAGTTCTTTCTACTATAAAAACAACACGGTGGACTCTGTTGAGGTGGGCCTGTTCTGTAACAAAATCAAAAAGATTCTTAGTTTCAGATTCTAAACTAATATATTGTATATAATATAATGATAACACGGTTATGAATATTATATTCCATTCCTGCCAATATATATCCCCCTAAATCCTGCAACACTAGACCTTTGAAATGCTGTTTACACATAAATGCATTATTAATATTAAAAATTATAAAAGAAGCAGCCATTGCTAGTACTAGTGATTTATTTTATTTTATTTTATCTTATTTTATTTTATTTTTAATGTTTCACAATTTTACATTTTGGATATTTTTCATTGACTGTAAAAATAATGGACTAACATGATATCTCCCATGGTTTTGTGGACTCCGGTTTTAAAGCCTTGACGTTGACATTTCAGCCATCGCCACTTGGATGAGAGGTTGGAGCGAGGGGTGGATTTGACTGAAAAGCTGAAGATACTATTGCGCACAGTCTGCCACTCAAAGCAGCCACACTCTTAATTATATGTCATTTTAAGCCTTCGTAAAATGTAAACTGTGGAGTTCTGTAAAAACTTACTCTCATACATTTGTCATGAATGTTGAAATTACCTATAGAGACTAAAACTGCTTTTTGTACAGGGCTGTAAGCATATTTATTTCTGCTGTTAAGTTGGGCATTTTAACATGGGGATCTCTGGGGATTGACTGGCTTTTGGACAGCCTCAGAGGATGTTGCTTGGTATTCGTACACTGTACATAGTGGAATGGATACTTTTACGTAAGTAAAAGATCTGAGTACTTCTTTCATCTCAGGTGTTTGCACTTTTACTCCCACATTGTTGGTCAGCAGCTGTATATTCCACAGTGTATTTGCATACAAGGCAGTCATACCATCACAAGAAAAAAGTTAGAAGATTTTTTTAACTTAAACTGCTTACTGAAAGCAGAAACTCAAACAGCATAGAGGTAATTATGCAGGAAATGGTTTTGAAAGAAATGGCATATCTGTTTACGCTGTAAGAAACATTACGTATTCATCTGTGTGTCTGATAAATTTAACTCAGTCACCAGGATGAAAAATAGTGTATACACATAAAAACCTGTTAAAAAAAAAAAAAAAGACATTGCTCTGAAAGTTGTTCATTTCCTGCATTTTGAGTGTTCATTTTGATGTGCAGTCAAATGGTTCCTAACAGCCACCATCAGCTCTTGGGGGACGTTTGGATAGAGACAAATGAATCCATGTGGGATTGAAGACAAATTTAACGCTGTGGCTTAAAGTAGGTCTAGTGTTCAGCAGGGGGGGAAAAAAAGCGAGAAAGAGTAAAGTGGTTGAAAGCAGCAGTGAGATAAATGATGCTGGAAAGAGAGACGGTGAAAGACAGAGAATGAGCTGTAATCTGATGAAAGCCTCTTTACTCCCCTGTCACCTCACCTTCAGGCCACAAGCAATGACCAAGGCTTAGAGGGGGATCAATGCTGAGGCCACCAACATGCGGGCGAACACACACACACTCATACACTCTTAGGTCACTTCACTTCAAGTGCTCTGAGGCTGCTTACGTTACACATGCAACATCTGACAATACACCTGAGACCACTGCACGGCAGAGCAGTTTCTGTTCATATTTTTTTGTTGCATATTGTGAGTATTTTGCTGATGGATGGATAAAGGCGTGGACAGGAATTGGGTGAGAGAAAGATCAGCTAGAGATGAGGACATTATGTCTAGTCTCTGGACATACTTTTCTCTCTCAGTGTTTCAGGGTTTTTTTGTGTGAATGTGTGTGTGTGTGTGTGTGTGTGTGTGTGTGGGCATGTGCGCGAGGGGTCTATAGGTCACTCAGACATCTCAATAGGCTTGCAGCTCAAAGGGAGAGAGGGAGAGTGTGAGGAGAAAATTAACAGCTCCCATACAAATCACCCTCATGCATTTAAACTTAACGACCCGCGCAACCAAATGGCGGAGGCTGTTTCACTGCGAGTATCCAAAAATTTTATTTTTCAGATACAAAATGCATGCATGCATGCATGCATGATGGAGGAGGCAGAAAACTCAAAAAAGGTTATCTTGATGCAGAGAAGGAAATGATATACTAAAGACTGTTAGCAGTGAAAGGCATACACACTGTTTAAATTGGGACCAAATTTGTTTTTTTATAATAGCTTCTCCTCTCAGCATAAAAGCACTGACTTAGTTTCACTCACTGAAATGGCCTTGAACGGCACTTAAAAGCACAAGTGTAGAAAATGCTATTCACATCTCTCACATTTATTTATCCACCAATATCAATGCCTTGTTCATCTGAAGGACATGTATTTAGTTAATGCGTCACTACATTGCTCTTAGTGATGTCTTCACCAGTGTTTGCACTGGTATCTGTGCTTATGAAATGTTGAAATTTGTATTTATGTTTTTAACCAAATGCTACAGACTTTGAGATGTGATGGAGACATGATTCAAAAATACACAGAGAGGAAACTGGTTTGGAAACGGTGGAAATTTTATCAAGACAGGCGAGGGGATTCTCATCTAAGATTTCTCAAGCTTGTAAAATTAATTTTACCAACAGCACAAGGCTATTTGCGCCTGTCTGGTTACTATGCCAACTGACCATGAAATTAGTTCAGTTTAATTGCACAGTTTGGCATGCTAATATACAGGCCTGCAACAAAAGATTGTCATCATTATCAACCACTCCAAACGACAACCTCTGGGGCTGAAAAAGTACCGAAAACTGCACTTCATCAAATGGCCACTTGAAGCCAGCTCCAAAACAGACTCGACCCCATGTTAAAATGCCCAACTTTACTGCAGAATTAAACATGTTTACAGTCTGGTACAAAAAAAACATTTTGGTCTCTAAAGCCAACCTCCCCTTTTCTTGACAACTGGATGGAGGTGAATAATTTTTAAAACTCACCTGTTTACTTTTTATTAAGGCTTAAAATTGCGCATAATTCAGGACAAACAGCTTTGAGCAACAGGCAGTCTGTGTCCTCGGCTTCTCAGTCAGATCCACTCCTTGCTCCTTCACAACTCCAGCCTCTCACCAAAATATTGTCACTTCTGGCTCCAAAAAAGCAAGAAGTCGACGGCCAAAATGCTTAACTTGTGGCTTGTGTGTTGGTATCCATTTTAGGAAACAGTGGTAGGTGGTACAAACGCTGCACATTAGTGCATAACTATAATGCCTATTATCACAGCGAGGAACCTCCTCCTGCCTATAACAAAGGTCACATGTACTGCTCTTTTCTCAAGACACTGCACTTAGAGAGCTATCACTCGTTGTTGTATTAAAGACCATTGTCCTCATGAATATAATAGTATTACTGATATAATTTCATGTTACATCTTAAAGGTGTGTAGAATAACAGTCATTGCACTGAAAATGAATCCATCTGTGTTTATTCTGCAACAGATGAGCATGAGGACAGATGCCAGATAGGACTATTTTGTTATATTTCTTTCATGTCAGATCTGTCTTGAATCTTAAGCAGATTCAAACTCTCTAAGTCTGCTTTCCTGACAACACCCTCCTCTCTCTCTCACAGACACACACACACTGTAGTAGTCTCCCAGTGACAGATGGGCTCGATGGAAACACAGTCATCCTGTTAGTAACCATGACATCAGCAACACTGTTACTCACTCTCACATGCACATGAATGCTGTCCTTCTCTCTTTCTCCAAACTAGAAACTGAGCGCGAAGGTACCGACGGAGAGTAACCACTACATATCACTGTCTCTCAGTTCAGAATCATGATCATTTTATTGGGGTACGAGTCTGCCCCATACAGGAGGCAGAGAAGAATGAGCACATGGATTGACAGACAGAGAGATGGGATAAAAAGCCAAACAGACTGCAAGGAAGTCTGATGAGTCAGACAAAACAAAGACTGTATAAGTCAGATAATGCCATGTCTGTGGAGTACACATGAGCTACCCGGAAGCACTGACGCATTCCAGATCCCTAATGGTATGTTAATAAACAAGTGTTTTGGTTTACTAATGTTGCATTCGTTAGCATTTTTCATTGCAGATGAAGAAAGTAATTAGGAGTTCATACAGGGTTTGGAGTTTGGGGTGTGGATGTTGCTGTCAGGGTTTGCACCATGGACTGGATAAAGATTATGGACATAGCCACCTTGATGTCACCCATTGGTTTTTGGACTATTGTTTTTAAGCCTCGAGTTTGGGGGTTCTGGTTGTCCCCATTTTTGATTTTTGAAGCCAGAAGTGGCCTGTGGTGACCATTTTAGTTACAGAGACCAAGGCTGTTATTTGTACCAAGTTGTAAACATATTTCTGCTGTGGAGTTGCGCATTTTAAGATGGGGGTCAATGGGGATTGACTCACTTTTCGAGGCAGCCACAAGTTGCCTTTAGAGAAACTGCAGTTTTTGGAACTTAAATTTTTTTCAGCCCCGGATGTTGCCTTTTGGTTTGCACTCAACACTGCAGTGTTCACATCGTGTTTCATAGCCGTAATGTGTGTGTGTTATAGTTGTTCTAGTATGGATATTATTTTTACCATTTTGCAGATACATTTAATATGAACTTAATGTCTGGTAGACTGTCCACCCAATAATAGGAGCCATGCTAGCTGCTACAGCCATGCTAGTGTCTCTATAAGACTCAATGGATCTTTGAGGGAGATGCTAATGTTTACATGCTACCATGTAATGACAGTGCGAGCACATTCATTTTTAGCAGGTATATTGTTTACCACTGTTTACATTTGCATATTAGCAACAAAGAATTTCCAATGGGAATGTCAGTTGGATATTTGCATGTATTTGGTCATAAACCAAAGTATAAGACAAATTACATTTTTTGATCTGACGATTGCGAAAAATGAGAAGATAGAATGAAAGTGAGTGTTCTTACAAATCATCCTGAGATAAATGCCTGTACAAAATTGGATCAATGTGGAAACAACAAACACAGTGGCCATGCTTCCCCTGAAACTACTTTAAAATTACAATGTGGACACAATTCATAGGAGAAAAGGTTGCCCTCTCTACAATCCAGTAATCATGTTTGTAGTGTCTTGTTAACCTCACGTCCCTAGGGGAAATGGCTTGATATCTCAGTAATGGCTTTAGTGGTATTAGCGAGGTTTACCTCTAAAAGATTTCACCTTAGACTAACCCAGGCTAAATCTCCATCCTGCTTTGGCCTACTGAACTATAACCTACTGACCTCACTTCCCCAGGTTGTACTTTAAATTATACTGACAAAAGATATCTGATGCAAAAATTATGACATTATATAGCCATGATCTAATATTTAGTCTAACCTGTGGAGCCAAGAACACTTGGGTTCATTTAAAAATCAATATCACCACCACAGTTCAGAGAGACAATCGTCGATTAAAGCTCTTACAGAGATCAAAGAAAGACAGACAGACAGACAGACAAATAGACAGACAGATATCCAAGATTCAATAGCAATCCACCACTATAACTTTTCAGAAACAAGCTATTTCTATTACTCTCGACAATCTGCAGAACACGGTGTCAAGAGTTTTCTGGGGTTCATTTCTTCAGCAGAAAGTAGCTCTAGTGAAAAATGTTCAGAGCGAGGTCTGTTTATTATCCAGAGTAATGACACCAATGTTCTTTGAGAGGCGCACCGCTGTTGAAAATTCAGTTCACAGTTGAGGCAGAAATCTCTAAGACAAAATATCTGAAAGCCTGGACGAATGAAACTAAAACCACTTGCATGCCTGGATGTCACTAACACTGCTTTCTCATGTTGGAGCTTTGTAGGATTCACTGTCAGACTTTTAGCTTTCAAAAAACAACAAGTTAGAGAAACCCAAGCCATGCGTGTTGAGTTTTTCATGCTTGTACAAATAACATTTTCAAAGAAGCTTTTTTTGCTCATTACAGTCCTGAAAATAAAATGTGTCATTCCTCCTCCGACACATTCCTTAGCCTCCAGGGCTTTAACATGTTTCCTTGGCACAGGAACTAGAGCTAAACTAAGGTCTGGGTTTGTTGAGGATAACACTGTGTACAGCAAATGTTGGAGCTGACCTCAAGTTGCCAGGAGGAAGAAAAGATAAACTTTCTTTTGAGTCTTTTTTGTCAAGTCAGACTCGCTGCCTTTGAGGAAACCTTCGTTTTTCACTTTGTTGTTCCCTGCAAACACACTTTTAACAAGACGATGAGGTTGCTAACCTACAGAGACTTTCTCATTATGCAAAAATTTTTTGTGTCTTCCTGTTTTT
Source organism: Plectropomus leopardus (assembly GCF_026936395.1). Taxonomy (NCBI): domain Eukaryota; kingdom Metazoa; phylum Chordata; class Actinopteri; order Perciformes; family Serranidae; genus Plectropomus; species Plectropomus leopardus. The sequence goes on along the minus strand of NC_142185.1, from coordinate 16,418,825 downwards.
CTGTTTGGGAAACATCTCTGTGTCCAAACATTGCTGCTGATCTTTCTTTCTTTCTTTCTTTCTCTTCTCCTTGCCTTTCTTTTTTGTCTGTCTCCCTCTCTCTCTCTCTGTCCAACCCTTCCAATCCCCACCCTGGAGAGCAGCGTGTCCTCGTTCTGGTGATGCTCTGTCGCCACCACTCAGTGTGGGGCCTCTGAAATATTCATGCTGACACACATACACACACACACACACACGCACACACACACACACACACACACACACACAAGCACACGCACACAGACACACACACACACACCTAGAGACACATGCACACAGACACAAACATTCTGAAACCCTTCATCTTTTTTTTCTCGCTGTCAGTTTGCCCATATCAATAGAAGATTAGAAAATATAATTTATCTCGCAGCAGGTTTGGGGAGGAAAAGCTTTACACACATGCAAACACACACACACACACACACACACACACACACACACACACACACACACACACACACACAACAACTTCACTCCCCTTCACTTTCCTCAGAATTTCTGCAGAATACAGTACTTCATATTTTTTCAGTTTGAAATGATAATCAAGTGTTCAGGAGCAGAATCAGGTATTCATACACAGTGACAGTCATTCAGGAAGAGCACCTATTTTCAACTATTTATATCAGTTCATAGATTTGTAAAAGTTATCACATTTGTAGAGGTGAAGGTGAAGTCACGCTGCACTGCGAATGGTGAATGAACAGTTTCAAAGCTGGAGATACAAGCTGGCATACAGCAGAAGAAATCATAAACCCTTTTTACATTGCCCGCAGTGTTCAGATTTGATCTGTGACCTCAGACTGTCTACTCATCTGAGGCAAAGAGGAGCAGAGGCAAAACTCCAGCAGAGCGCACATCAACACGCAGAAAGGTTATTATGCTGCCAGTGGTTTTGATATGTAACCTAACATTATTGGCCTGTCGGGTTGACAGAGGCATGCAAGCAAGGATATGGCTGAGCAAATCATCATGTGAACTGTGATTCGTGTCATAGCAGGTGTTGCGATGTGATTCAGTGCTCCCCATTTGTCGGCAGGGAGGAAAGTGAGCCGGTGAAACAGCATTTAGTTGGTTGGTTTCACTGCAGAGTTTACATGCTGATGTTCTCGTAGGAGCTGCTGGAAAGTGAAACTCTGCACTGTGCAAATGTGTGTCACTACAATATTGCATGGCTGTTTTGATTTTCCTGCATCCTCCTAATTTACCTCGGACAGAAAAAACAATGTTAAGTGACAGGAGTGTCATTACATGTCACAACTTTAATGTACATTTTATGGAAGTGCATGCACTATCATAATGATATCCATAGTTCATGGAAACATCATGCCACAGTGAAGCAAATGATGTGTTTGCACTGAACCGTAACCTTTAGTTGTATTGCGGTTTTTCACACTGAGAAAGCAAGAGTAATACAAAGCTGTTCTGCTGTGTTTATTAATTTACGGCATGATGTCTTCCCACACGTTTTCTATAATCCCATGATGATTTTGGCTGCTCTTGAATCACATAGCACTAAGCATCAATCACATGCAGAAATGAGCACATCTGAGACTAAACCTCATCATAGTGGCAGACTTTCAGATATATAGAAAGTGCACATTTTTACTGTTGAGTATGAAAGTGTAGGTATTCGTATGTACATATGGATATTGTCATTTTATAAACCTAAATCTCACTGTTGTTTAAACTCGGATCTGACAAAACTTCAAGGTTTTAAGAGTCTTAAATTTGAATCTGCTAGGTCTTAATTGCCACAAACAATTTGTCTTATTTCATTTATCTGTGTTTTAATTTCTTTTTGTCAAGCTCATCTGTGTGAAAGGCCACATTTCTAATGTTAAACCTAACACTGTGGTTTTACTATATACGTACCTGTTGGTTAAATGTATATTAACCTAATTTTCTTATAACCATATTCGTACATAAAATTTACTTCTGCACAGGACCCATATACACTATAATTAGTGACATGCTTAGCTTAAATAAAATAAAGATGATTCGTCTGAAGTGTCTGATATTAGACACCTTGTTTTGGGCAACTGGTAACCACCGAAAGTTAAACATCATGTATGGGACTTCTTTTTGCCAAATAAGGGGATACCCTGATATGTTTGTGAAATATAAAGAGGCACTAGCTGAATAGGGTCAGAGGTCAGCAACGTCTACTGCCAGGAGGCTCAAAGAAACCATCAGGGATTGGCTCTTAACATGCACATTCCCATGGAGACGAGCACCCCTTCCCATTTGCAGGGTCCTTGTACTGCTGGTTGTCATAGCAACAGACGGGACGTGACATTGTTGCATAATATGCTGTTTTTTCTTCTTTCTTGTTCTGACCTTATTGGTGGGCTATTTTCTAATCATGTCATCTCTCCGTGGGTGTAGCAGCCAGCAAAGGTGCTCTCAGGTCAGAATGAAAATTGACAAATTCTTGAAAAAGACAATCAGAGTCATGCAGGGTAAACTGAGGATGATTGCTGTAGTTTGTTTGAGCTGTCATGGAAATAATCATTGGTGCAGTGCTTTGGACACAGAAGATGCTCAGTGGCCACATTGTCTTTGTCAGCCAATTTTTTTCTTTTGTTGGAAAAAATCCTCAAACTGTATAATTGTACTTGATTTCTAAAGACTGATTTGTAGTTTTTTAAACAGCTATTTCTTTTTTCTCTTTGAGACTTATTTTTAAGACCCATTGGTATCGAAGAACTTTGACACTAGAAGTCATCAGAATGAGATGTAGGTTTCAGCAAACCATGAAAATGTTACATTTGTATGTTTCTTACATATTATATCAGAATTACTTAAGTGACATAGTTAAGAATACCTGTATATGAGCTGCGTTCCTCATCAGGAGGAGGAGGGGATAGTGTTGATACCTAACGAAGGCCACCAAACAGCAGACAGCAGCAGACCACTGTTCGAGACCAAAAATGCAAGTCTTCTTAATGACACGTTTGGACATTTCCTACCGTGTTTGTTATGAAAAAAAAACCTGGTATTTTTTAATGACAGATTTCTATTGCCATGTTTGTTGTCAACAAATCGGGCATTTAAAGCAAAAACATGATGCATGATGCAACCCTAACCAAGTGGGTTTCGTGCCTAATCCTAACCACATGATAACCACAACGTTGTCACAACATAAAATTGAAAATTCAAACTCAGAAATGCAAAGTTTCTACATATCAGAATCAAAATGCACAAATCTGAGATGAACAAATACAACATATTGATAGTTTGCAGAAATGCACGATGCCAACATTTATTTCAGTGACTTGGTTGTGGGTAAAGGAGCAACCTACCATCTTCTCCAACAATATATGTGACTTTTTGTTGTTTGTGTGTGTAATTTTCGATGCAATGAACATACAAAAGAATAAAAAGAAACAAAATAAATGAAACACCTGGTAAAGACTAAACTTCCAAATCAGGGCAGAGCGAACAGTCGCATTAAGTTGAAAATAGTATGATGCCTGGGGAGTGTAGAAAAGTCCTCTGTGACTTGCGATATATTGATTGAATATTTATTGTAAAAAAAAAATAAAATAAAATAGAGAGAAAAAAATAAGAAAGGTAGCTTTAGAGACCAAAACATTGGAGTACATTTTGAAACTGTCATTATTCTTTTTGGCAGTGCAGTAGCGTCCCTTGTCATGCTTTTCTCAGTTCGATCTTTCTCCTCAGTCAGGGTGCCTGTGGTGGAACTAAGCTGCAGTCTTCACAATCTGTTTCACCCTTGGAGTCTGTCTTTCCAAGACAGGCAATTATGAACTCCTAAAGTAATCCTCCAATTACTTTTCAGGTTTCTGACCCAGTCTGCACAGAATGCAAAAGGCTGCTGGCTTTTGTTTGAAACTACAGATCTGCGTGCACGTGCATGTCCTGTTTTCAGCTGTTTTTGTTTTTATTTTTTAAAGTGTCACAATAGTCATAGAAATACAAAGAGAAATTATGAGACACACACAGACATACACACACACACACACACACACACACACACACACACGTCATATGTTGTGTAGTTCCCTGCCTTAAATACCACACTTGTAAATTTTGAAGCTTTTTTTGTGTCTTAAAAAAGGAGATTGCCAACAAGCAGCTAAACGAGTCTGCAGAACCTCATCAGAGAACATGGCTTTACAGCCCTTGTGTGGTAGCGATGTGGTGCGACCATGGTGCAGTTTGTATTTTGCCTAAATTAGCTTTTTACTTCTGCCGATTGCATTTAGGCTAAACGTGGTGTTCATTTGTGAAGATTATCTTGCTGAATAAGACAGATAAGTGTCATTAAACCTTGTTCGACATAGTTTATCTTCTTCCATAATCTAAAATCAGATGGAAAAATCCCATACTTTATTGGTTCATTGGTATGGTTTAGTATGGTTTAGTTTTTTTCACAAGAGAACCTGCAAGATGACCCCAAATTCTATGTCAGCCCACAGAAAACATCATACTACAGCAATTCTGGATTGCTTAGTACATCGAGTGATAGCGTGAGAATACAGCCTATGCACTTGCGTACATTATGTCTTATGTACCGATTCAAGCCAGTAGTTGTTTAACATCTGAGTCCAATGCTTCAACGGCCCCATGTATTCTGACTATAGATTGTTTCCTGTGTAGTATGTTCAGAAAATACATCAGCTGTTGTGTCCAAGTAAGTGAATGAGGAAGGTTTTTTTTTTTTGCTCCTGTAAGATCTGCAGCAGAAATAAAGGATTTGGTGGCTGACAGATCAAGTGATGAGATATCATTCAAAACCAACTGCCTGGGACAAAAGGGTATAAGCACCCCTAGTAAATCTGATGAGATAGACGACATTGCTTTTTATAATGAGGCCACACGGGCCACACAGGGCACTCCTAGTACATATGCTTTAATGAGCCCATGAGGCCAAGAGAACATAGATGGCAAATTGGAGCGAGTATGATATCCAGACTTTTTTAAAAAAGATTTTGCCATTACTGTTTGAACCTTGTTGCTTAACTTAATGGAAAAAAGGCATATGTATCCCATGAGCATATCTATGTGCTTCAATATTGATCCAGGAGTAGATTTAGCATTTCTAAACATTTCATTGAATAATAAAATTGTGCAGCCTTGGCAGGTGCATGCACTCTTTTAATGCGTTCTCCTTTCTAAGATATGCTGTAAAACGTGAAGGTTTTTCAAGAAGCTTTTTCTAAACTGAATTCATCTTAGCCATTGAGTTAAAGTTTTGCCATATTACCATTTCTGCAGCAACTTCGAATGACAATCCGTTATCAGGGAATCAAGAGTCTGCAGGGCAGCAGGGTGGTGTGATGCGTAAGAATACTCAATGAATCAGACAGCTGAGTTTCCTCTGCCAATAGCCTAAGTACCCACTCAGTAAAAGTTTCCTGTTCTGGGAAAGCAACTCTGCACCTGAGTGAGGGGAAATAACTTTGGAAGCCAATGCAGCACCACACATCCTTACAGTTGTTAAGATTACTTTACATGGCTGTAAAATGCAAGTTTCGTAGCCAACATGGTTGTCAGTGAATTCAAACCCCCAGTATTAGTGCTAATCATCTTTCATTTAGCACAAGCTCCCGACTTCTCCCACAGGGAGTGCCGTTTACACCATATCATTAAAACGATTAATACTATCTTATAGTTCATCTTAATCTAAGTTAATGCTTTTAATTCCATATTAGTAGTGACAGGGAAGCCCAGAGGCACAGACACAGGTGGGTGTTGCTGACATAGGAGGGGATCTGATGAAAGGCTCTGTGGTTAGGGCTTAAAAGCAATTATAGCAGCTGACATTTAGATGTCTTCATAACACCTGGAAATTTCAAGCAATTATTTATCGAGACACTAGGGATATTTTTCAGTAGAGTCATTCGTTTCCATTGTTGCTATAAAGTTGGTTATTCCAAATGAATGTAGCTTGACTGATGTGTAAAATTTGTAAAATTCTCCCTATTTTGAGTGCAAGGATGTTTTGAGTTTTTTCTCAGTGCTGATGGTGTGCTTGTTGCAAGCAATAAATCTGCAGGTCAAATTCAAATCTGCTCTGAGTTGTTGCTACTCTTGGCAGACAAAATATGATGGGTACTGCATTGTAATTTTACCACTCATGATCCCAAAGGGACTGCTGACATGGAAGTTAAACAATGTATTGCTGTGGAGGGGGTAGCAACAAAACATGTTTTAGCCAACTTGAAAAAAAGTTCCGCCTAAAAAAATCTATATCTGCTTAAATGTATGCTATTTTGAGAGTATTTTTACCGCAGCTCCCCATTTAGTATGTTTTCATTGAACCCACCAGACTCCACTGACAAAATAGTCATTTTAGCTTGCTGAAAGTGGAAGCTGATCTACCACTGCTACAAATTAATTAGTTCGCAATGTGCGATTTTGGTGGATCTGAACTAATCCTTTTAATCACCAAAGTCACATAATACCACAAACAAAATAACTTTTTGAGGCAACAAAAAAGCACAAGCTCCTGTTTTCAGCAACATTAAATCACTGTTTTCTCTGGATTTGAAGAGAGCAATATAACGGGTTCATTTTCTAGTTGGAAACCGCTGTCTGACATTAAGGTGAAGCAGTGAAAATACTATAAATATGGTGAACACTTAAACTGATATTGATTTTTTTTTTATGAGGCCCTTTTTTTAGGTGGCTAAAATAAATTTTTATTCTAACTATTCCACAGCAGTACATTGCTTATAGCTTTCATGGTGGTCTCCACTCTCCAAACTGGGATCGTGCCTTCTCAAATCTACTGTACGTAATATAGATAAGTGTCTCATACAACAACACAAAAAAAAAACCTGAGCTATTCCTTTAACTTGACTACTCCTTAACTTATGTTTTGAGTTTTGCACCCTACTTCTGGGTAATTTTTTCCTCCTCCAAAGCACACAGCACTTCATACCGGCAAAAATCAATTTTGAGTTTGACTCCTCAGTGCTCCTGAAGTTGCACAGCTAAAAATCACCACAGCTGCTCATGTGTGTGTTTGTGTGCCACAGTGCATCAGTACCTACTAAGTCAATGAAGATTACTTCCCCTGTGCAATCAGGCAGGCGACGCGTGTGTGTACAGTTTGTACGTTTGTGTATGGGTGTGCAAGAGTAAACACAGGAGAGAGAAACAGGGAGAGAGAATATGAGAGTATGTCATCTGTACTCAGACATGACAATGCAGTGACCTGAAAGAGAAAAAAAAGACAAAGGTAATAGATCCAGAGTAACAGAACCGTGACCCATAGAGGCAGTGAAAATACAGTAGTGCAGTCGTATAACTACAGTAGAAGAAGTTATTATGCTGTGGTGTTAGTGCTTCTGTACTCTGGCTAATGCACTGCACAGTACATGAGAATATGTTTTACGTCAGGCCCTTTCTTTCAAGATGTTATGTTTCACCCAAAGTATGGGGCTTCACCAGACAGACAACGTACATGCAGAACAGGGCCAGACAGATTTAGCATGGAGTCACTCAACCCTAACGTAAGCAGTGGAGAGGAAAAGCTTTGTGTGAGGACTGGAAGTGTGTGGTCCACTCACGTTTGCATGAATTACTCAGCAAGAGATGTCATGATGGAGATAGAGCACAACCCTGATGACTGCATAAAAGATGTAGTATAGTACGTGTTTAGTGAAATAATAATGATACTTGAGTAAAATACTGCTGTTCATGCCACTTAGAGGATGCTCCCATTTAAAGGTATCCACTGCTGAGCAAGTCTACACGCCTAGTAGGTCTTAATTTGGGTCTCAACTGGAAATAAAACCATTGGGATATGAGGCCTTAATAGAGAGCTGTGTGTGAGTGTGTGGCTATTCCACTGCAACTGTATGTGTTTTCTGTTTTTATTTGCTTCTTAAAGTTGTTTTAATGCTGTTTTTCTAAAACTATAGTGCACTAAGTGTATTGTGTTCGTGTAGAGTGTGACACAGTGATTGACTGAATTTGCCCTAGGCTATCTTCACACAAAATATGTGAAACAGCCAACTTTGATCACTTTTATAAGCGGATGGCACAGATATGACACAAAAAGGACCAAAGTGCAGGCTCCAGGCACATTTGTATCCAGCAAAAGTCCTCAAAAGAAATGCCTCTGAGGAAACAGAAAGGACTGGAATTTCTGAGCAGATTTTCTGCAGCTAACACCACACTCCTAATTGATTTGCTTGTGTCTTTTTGTGACCCAAAGGATGCAAGGAGATCAATAAGGAATGAAGATATCAATACTTGGCTGTATTATGTAACAGTGCATCTCTAACAGCTCATTAGATGAAAGGTTTTAATATGTACTGGGTACAAAAATGATTTGTGAAACCAGCAAATGCTCATAACTGACAAACAGTGTAATAGCTAAAGCTGCCCTATGGCATAATTTACAAATTAAAGTCAATTAGATATAGTCAGTGGAGTCTAATTATATACAGTATGTAATCACACTGAAGTAATGGTGCAATAAAACCATGCTTTTATATTGATCTTGTATGTTAGATTAGGTTAGTGAATACAGTGTATTTTTTAATGACTGCAATCACGCAAATTGTTTTTGTATCAAATTAACACATCATAGTCCAGATTTTGTTTTAATCTTGATGAGGAGTGATTCTGATGCAGACACTTTTGTCCCATAAGTTTTGACCATGCATCCCAAATGCAGATTACTGTGTTTATAGACTGACGTCTTAAAAGTTTTTGTTCCTGACATCCTGTAATCCAAAATAGGCTGTTTTGTTGATCATGCTTAACAGCCCCAAAAATGTTGCACAGGCTGGTATTGTTTTCACCTTGTTAGTCTGTGTGCGTCATCATGGCAAAATGTGGTCCTGGTGAAACCAACTGATGGCCCCACCCCTAAATAAAAAGTGAATGCCTGTGTTATATAAAACTGTAGCACCTGTATTGTTATCGTGAATGTTAAAATTAGCTATAGAGACCAAAACCATTTTTTTATACCAGGCTGTAAGCATGTTTTTTGTGCTGTGAAGTTGGGCATTTTGACATGGGGGTCTATGGGCATTGATTCACTGCATGAACTGCAGTTTTTGGCACTTTTACATTGCCTTCATTTTTTTAGCCATTGAGGTTGTTGCTTGGTGTGGGCTGAGCAAAGGGGCTGGAAGCAGAAAGATAGGAGGTAGAAAAGGGGCCATTGAACCCCAGTTTATGTCCCTGACCCACATTCATTTTATGTCATGAATTGCTCTATTGCGGCTGTTGCGATCCCATTGCAAGATGGTCCATAGTTTTATCTTAATCTTACCCTTAAAAATACATGTAGAATCTCCTTCACATCATTATTTCTATATGTAAGTATGATCCTGAAAAATGATCCGTTTTTATCTCTGTCACAGACCCTCTTTCACCTTTGTAATCCTCTCTGAGATCCATCAAAACTCTGTCCTGCGTTACTCATGTTGTAAGAGCCTCACCATTATATTATGTTTTCTTTTTTACCTCATAATGTTGCAGTTTACATGATTGTTTAGTCTAATTTATCAAAGTTCCAGCATATTTTTCTCTATTTCCCCAAGACCACAATAGTCAGCATTTGAAGCACAAACAATCAATACATGTAATACTCCAGTATTTCTGTTCTGGATGACTGTTTCATAATAATAGTGAGACACGATACACGGTGAATCCTGCAGCACTACTTTGTGCCATATAAAGTGATGACATTGCAGTCTTTCACTGTGACAATACATCGACAGTGAGTGAGTATCTGCTGATGTATTATTTCAAGTGGGTGATTAGAGCAGCAGCAGACCACGACTAATACAAATGTTTCAACAGCATTTTTGGAAAAACCTTAGCTTTACAAGTACAAGTACAAAGCTCACAAGCCTTAAACCTGTGCTACAGTTTCGTACAACATGCAAATGTATGCAAATGCATTCTGTTGATCGTTCCATGGCAACCATTGTGCGTGCGCTGCAGGTCTTCAGCTACCAGTCAAATACTTCCAAACTGTTGGCAACAATTTGATGGAAACTCTTTACTGTATATCCACGTGAATGATTGTGGCTGAATTGACATTTTTTAGTATGCAGTCATTTCATCTACAGCAGTAGTTTTTCGAGTTGCTAAGATGTTTCCTTTTTTTCAAAACTGTAATGCATGCTCACTGCTCTGTCAGCACTCACAACCGAGTTCTTAAGATGACTAATCATTATACACTCTCTCCTCTGTCTTTCTCTCATTCATTGTCACTCCTGTCCTCTCTCTCCTTACTTTCTATACCTCCTGTTCGCAGGTAGACACGTCTCAATGGGTGACGCCCACTGATCCAGTCCATCACTGCACATCCCCACCCCCTCACGCCTGCCCTCTTCTTTTCTCCTAAACGCCACCTCCCTCCACTTCAGTCACCATGACTTCCACCAGCCAGCTGCTGGGTTTGGCTGAAGTGGGGCTGAAGTGTGACCAGGAGATTGAGAGGAGATATGAGATTGTCCCCTCGGTGGTCTGCTCCATGTGCTGCCTCTTTGGAATCATCTACTGCTTCTTTGGTAAGTGGTGAAGCAGTCAAAGCTTTCCTCATGCGGTTTGAGCTTTTACTCTCTAAAGTGTACCCAAAAGGTTCTCATGCATTACATGAGATCTCTGAAAAGCTTGAAACAACTTTACCACATTCAAGTGCTATACCAGAATCTGGTGTGTTATTGATATCAACTTGCCACTTTTTTCCTTTTAGCTGCAAAGAGCTCACTACCATCAGTTAAGAGCAGCTGCTCAATTATTGGCACAGAAAGTAGATGATGTTGACATCCCATTTTATATACAGTACCTTAGGAAAGTAATCTTTCCTGTTTGGTTGACAGTCAAAAGAATAGTTCAACATTTTGGGGAGTTCACTCTTTATTCTTTTCTTTACCGAGATTTAGATGAAAACATCCATATCAATGTCATGCCTATACCTGAAAAATAAAACCACCTACAGCAGGCGGTTAACTTAGCTTAGCACAAAGATATTCCAGATGCAGATCTTCTGGAAGTTTTGAATCCACAATTCCTCATGAACTATCACCTCCCAGAAATCCCTCATACATGGCTGCTCTCATGGCTGGGCATGCCTTTCCATTTTCGCCCGTGTAAAATGCCTACGTCACCTTGGATTGGAAATGATAACAGATAATAGACATAAACCTGCTTATGTTTTGAACATCTATCGCCATGTTTCTTGGAATGTTATCACGAAAGGAGAAGTCACATATCACTCAATGGAAACACAATTATCTTGCATCTTACATTGCTGCATTATATTTATATTATATTTAAGAAAAAAATTTAAGTGCACTGTTTGGCAGTACAAGGAGACTTTCTGAACAGTGACTGGATGCCATAATGCTTCCTTCATAGCAAAAGCAAAAGCTGAAAAAACTGAGATCAAACTGTGAATTAGGCAGCGCTGATCAAATCTGAACCAAGATTTTGTTACTGAGTTGTGTCATGACCCTGGGTTTTTGTTTATATTCTGTTATATTGTAGACATAATCATCGGGTTTTCAGTTTGTTTTTTTGTATTTATCCATGCTTCCCATTTTATTTTGTAGATTCACCCATTGTGTCATGTCTGGTTTTACTTACTGTCTTTGTGTGTTTCACTGTTTAGTTTCACCTGTCCCTCATTACCTCTAAAGTCCACTCTCCTGTCCTCACTTTACTTAATGGTTTACCTATGTCCTTAGGTCTTCTTGCCTTTGTCTATTTCCCGCCTTTTTTGTCACACCTGTCTTCTATCAGTCTTGTTAGTCCTTCCTTGATTTCTGTCTTCCCTGAACACCTGTTCTGATTTACGAGTGTCCCTGCCTACTCCACCTTTGTCTCGTTCTTCTCATTACTTCCCAGTGTATATATACCCGTATCTGTCCCCTTGTGCTTTGTCAGTTTGTCTGTGATCTGAGTTCTTCCTTATGATCCTTGTGTGTTCCTGATTGGTTTTAGTTTGATTTTTGATGTGCTTCGTCCGTTTTGTCTGTTTTCTCTGGTCATGTAGCACCAAGTTTAGAATTATTTGTCTTTCTACTGCATAGACAGAGCAGTTTTACAAAAAGACCACTGAAAAACGACAGACGTGATCGAAACAGTCTAGAGTGACATGTAGTGGATATATTATTTCTTATATGTGTAAGTGCCAGGAAATAATTGGAGAATGCTAAAACATGCAGCCAAAGAGCCTTGAAATCTAATTTCTAGTTCATTCTGCACAGCTGGTGTATGATATTATTGATTTAAGAGCAGTACAGAGAGGTTGTCTTTTTTCAGGCTTTGTGAATCAATAATGAACTCTCGTTCCTTGTACACTAAGCTATTGTGGCTTTGCTATATGTTTATGTTTGCTCAGGATTGCATTCGATCAAATCCTTGAATATTAATTGCCCCAACACCCTCCAATTGCTGTCATCAGCAGACATACTAAAAGGATTGTACTGCCTGGTGTCTTTGAAAGAAAAAAAAATGTTTCTGCTCCTTATTCAAAGGCATGTTCCCATTTCTTTCAACTAAATGCTGCAGTGGGACAGCTGTAAGAAAAAAGAGGCAAAGAGTTTTGCAATTAATCAAAAAATACCAGGCCTAACTGCCAGTGGACCCCTGTTGGTTCTTCTCTGTTTTTTTTTCCTCTTTGCCATCAAACACCCTGACTCATACTTTATGCATGGGTCTATTCATATGTTAAGACACAAAGTCCTTACTTGAGGCTTAATTTTGTGCCCACTGAGTGACTGCGTTTGATTGCATTACAAGTATTAAGGGCTCATCCTAATGAGTTTGGATGTTAAGTCATTACAGGAATGTGTAATCAATAAATAATTAGCAAGAGAAGGAGCTTCTGTAAATGGTTACAGGCTTCTTACATTAGAGTTGTTTTTGTTGCAACAAGAAAATGAAACGTTGAAAATTGTATTCTCACTTGAATAGGGACCAGCAAAATTGCATAAAAGTGCTCAAATAATGACATTGGATTCAGAATGTCTTTTGCACTTTTGCACAAAGGTATAATAATTATTAGTATACCGCCTTGAGTTGGCTTGTCGGCCTGTGTAATCATTTACTTGTAGCTTTTTTCTCGTGGAAGAGGCAGTGACATATTGATATTCATCATGCAGTGGCCTTGATGACGACTTTGCAAGGACTGTAGGAATGCAGAGATGCAAGATCAGAAGCATGCAAATAGTTGGGTTTTTTTTTTGTATATTGTCTTTACCAGAGTGATTTAAATTTTGCTCTAACGACATGGTATGGATTAGTAACCTTGAACACCAAGACATGCTATAGATCCTATCAGAGTCGATAGCTTCACATTAGAGCCATGCAAAATATTAAAGGTAGTGTTCCATGTCATAAAACTAAATAACTGTGCTGTGCAAAAATATATAGAATCACAATTTTGTCAAAGCAGCCACTATGCTGTTTTAGGATGAATATTGATGTAAGTTGAAGCTCTTAGCAGATGTGTTGCATACAAATAGACAGAGAGATACTCACTGAAGCATACAGATGGCATTAACATTCACTGTATATGTCTTGGTAAAGCATCAGCAGAGTCAGTATCTGCATTACAAACAGGATACCCAACAAGTTTATTTTAGGTTGACAGCATGCAACAAGACCGTTGCAACTTACGGCCCTAAGATAAAATTGTTTGATAAAATATGTAATGAACGATGCAAACTTCGCAGATCCTTACCACTAGTAGGTCAGGAAATGTCAAGTTTGGCTTCAGGGTGGTGCCAGACAAATCCTACTTTAAATGTATTTTACCGGCTTCAGCTGTGCTTTGCGCATGCTACTAGTCGTAGTGTGCTAACGGTGAAATCATTGCAATTTAAATGTGATCATGTTAATCTCTTTTCTGAATTAACATTGGCTTTAAAAGGCTCTAACTTAACAAAAACTTAAATTTAGATAATCAGCACTGATCAAAAAGGATTTTATATATGCTTCCAAAAAATAGAAGCAAAGATTTGTGTTAAAAACAGAATGACATCACTTTACTTCAAATACTTAAGCTCCTTGGTCCTTCACCATCTGTTGTGTGTTTGTTTTTTGTGTTTGTTTGACAGTATACTCTGAGAAAAAGAAAACATAGAGACGTGCATTTTCACTCTCAGTGCCAGAACTTGCTCTATAACCAAACAAAGTCCCTGTCCTGCAAATGAAACACAGTGCATATTGTTGATGTTTCACAGAAACCCCACAGCCACATTCAAAATGGCATTTCTGCGGTCTGAAAATTGAATCTCCCTGCTGATAGATGCTTCTTGCAGCTGTAGAATTTGGTTTAGTTCCAAGGTCTTGGGAAGAAAGGGTTAGCTGTCATTTCTTTGATCCAGCAAAAAAACACAACAACAAAGTTGCAGCAGAAACGATGAGTGATGTTATAGGGACAAGATGGATGAGGCAAAGGAGAAGAGAGAGCAAGGGAGGCAGACAAGAGCTGAATAAGCCCGAGTGAACAGATGTGACGAAGGGTTTGATGGCTGGAGGAAAAGTAAGGGAAGCAACAAGGAACAAAAGAGGGAGTAGGACTGGTGGAACAGTGGGGGAGGTAAAGGACTGAGGAAAGGAGAGGGGTAGAAAGGATGGGTCAGAAGAAAATGGGCAAGGAAAGTGGACCACAAGATTAAAAACAGTCATGGGGTGGTGTGATATTTCAAAATATGTTTATTGATTGATGGAGACTCTCTGATATGAAAGAATAATGTTGGGAATTTGTGATGGCTATTGACCAAACACATGTTCAGGTGGCTTTAGATGCTTTGGAAATGCTCCAGTTCCGTTGTGTCGGACTATTAATTCAGGTATACTTTTACAGAGGACAGAAAACACAGTGGCTTTCACCTCACTTATTTTAAGGACCTGGTGGCTGAAAGATAGCGAGGAAAACACAGAAATGAGTAGAAGGAAACAAAGAAAGTAAGCAGAAGTGCATCAAATAAATAAGGTATGGTCACAATGGAGGAGTATAGACAGCGGGTTGGATGAAAGGAGGAGTATTGTTTGGCTCAGCTGTGCAATGCCTGATTACACACAGATAACAATCTGATGTGGGTTGCCCTTGAGACAGAGTCCAGTCTGAAAGAGGAAAGAGGAGATATAAAGCAAAAGGAAAGACAGATGCAAACATTAATAAACACAGAAGCAATGGAAAGGGAGATTTATAACTGTCGATAATTTGAGCTTTTATTTCTTTCCCGGCTTTATTTCCCCTTCTTTTGCTGCAGTAAAGCACATTAAAATGGAAATAAACTGGTAAAAGATAAAAAGGGAGAGAAAACAAGGACAGGAGGGAGCACATGATGGGAAAAAAAGAAGAAGGAGAGCAGCTGTTCTATTCAGCAGGCCTGTTGACTAATGAATGTGGATGACCTTTTGTAATACGATGATTTTCATATTTTAAAGCAGTTTCATAAAGGTTTATAGAGACAGTTTATCTTTTCATAATGGAGAAATACTTCCCTTTCCCACCACAGGAAGACTGCTTTTTATTGCTTTGCTTTCATTATGAATCATCCTTTAATTACTTTCCTCCTTGTTTAGAGTTGGTAACACCCTTTTATATATCTAATAGTAGTGATCTACTCTTAATCAGCCAATAAAAGAAAAAAGATAGATGATGTAAGCATGAAAAAACAGAAATCAGGGATCAAATACATGTATTCCTTTATAAAAAGTTTTTAGTTAAACTAATAGTTGAAGAACCAGTCATATATAATTAATTGATCCTTTATATATCAGTCATAAACCATTTGTTCATCCATAAACTGCCCATTTTAAAGGTAGTTGGATCTAAGGTAACAGATGTTTGTCCAGGTGCTCTACAGCAATTTTCCAGCAAGAAAATAAAGTGGACAAATGTCTATTGGTCAGATCTGCCAGATGAAATGAAGAGCTAAATAGAAAGAATTATCAAGTTATCATAGAGGATGATGAATCTCAACCATAGACTGGTAGTAAAGTAATGACATAGCTACCTTGACAACGTATTCTCATAGATTGGCTCCATGATATCTTAAGAAAATGCATGCACAACAGCCCCAGGGAAAAGTCAGATTTTTTTTTTTATCCATCCACCAGCTCAGCGTGGCTCCCCTCTAGACTGCTCAGGACTGCATCCTTGTTTACTCCCATCAGCGCACTGGTCACATGATCCCAGTCTGTCAAACTACATGGGATTTGTACGAATTTGGGTGCATTACTTTTCGTAGTCAGTCTGACCATGACATCACTGTGTGTGGACTCCCAAATTGAAGCCTGGAGTTCTGCATTTCTGACATTGGCATCTTGGTTGTCTTTTGTTTTTGGATTTTTTTTTTTTTGTTTTGTTTTGGGGGGGTTTAGAGCCAGATGTGACTATTTGGGCAAGGGACTGGCACTGTGAAGGAGTGAAGGGTCGATCTGACTGAGGAGCCAAGGAAATGAGCTATAGAGACCAAAACTGTCTCTTTTACCACACTGTAAACATGTTTATTTCAGTTGTAAAGTTGGGCATTTTAACATTTGAGCCAGCCTTATGTAGCCATTCCAACAGCTGCAGTTTCTGGCACCTCCTTGATGGTTTAATTTTTCAGCCTCAGAGGTTGCCACTTGATCTCAATCCAAATGTTTTTCCGTCCTGTAGTCTAAATTTTGAGAGGCCATAAAAGGTTGCTTTTTGTGATGTATTATATATATTTCTATAAAGCATAAATGTTTTATAAAAATGAATGAAACAATTTTTAACAATTACCTGTGGTCTCTCTTGTTTATAATTACAACTTATAAACCTTTTACAATGTACTTTATTGGAAAATTGTTCGCAGACACATTCTCTCTCTCATCATGTTTTGGCCTTGTTGTTGTACACTGGTCTTGGTATGTTTTTGGCATGAATGATGGTGTTGATCGATAAGCTTGGCATCTGCTCAGGCTATGTCAATCCCAATGTATCATTCAAAAGTACTGCCTCTTGTGTGTTTGTGTTTGAAGGGAAATCGAGCCATACACACACAGGTGCAGCATGTACCAGCGTTTGTATGCTTGTGATAACCTCAGTGTTCTGTTTACTCATTTCCCCTCCAGGCTATCGATGCTTCAAGGCCGTATTGTTCCTCACAGGCCTAATGTTTGGCTCTGTGGTCATCTTCATGCTGTGCTACAAGGAGAGGGTGATGGACACTCAGCTGAGCGTAGAGGCGTCAGTGGGCATCGGCCTGGGCATCGGGACCCTGTGTGGCCTTGTGACCATGTTGGTTCGCAGCGTGGGACTGTTTATGGTGGGCCTGCTGCTGGGCCTGCTGGTTGGAGTGGCTTCACTGGTGGTGAGGAGGCACATTGGATTGTGCACCATTTACATTTAGATTCCTTTTTATTCAGAATCCCAATAAAAATACCTTATATACAATAGGCTACTTGAGATAAGTGATAAAACGTCTCATGTAACATTAATGCAAACAGTCTTCATGAATAAAAGCATTGTACTATTATCACATAGAAATGTTCTTGAGTAACACATTCTCACGCCCAACTTCAAAATGTACGTCAACTGTCAACAATACTGATGCTTAGTCACTGGCCTATCACATGTAGCCCTCTAGAGTCATTTTTTTAAAAAATGTAAACTTCTATGATCACATAGAGCTCATAGATTTTGGCACCAAAACTACTTTTTCAGGTTTAAGACAAGATCATGGTTTAAGTGAAATAACACTTTTGGTTTCACAAGGGAAACAAACAGTAGTCTCCTCAGTGAAAGTCCTGTGTCTGTTTGACCAAACATACACCCACGTTAACTTTCTCACTCTTTTTCATATCTCAGTAGTTCTGAGCATCTAATATTGCTGCAGATGTGTTTACACTGGAGTTAACTGAAAACTGCATCTCATCCAAACAAGGATGCCTTTTGTCTTGGTATCAGATGCCAGGGGGTGTGATCAAGTATTTAAAAAGTTGGGAGTGTTGTCTTGGGCCCAGTTGCACTGAAAAGTGGAATGTGTGGTTGTGGTTAGGTCACCAACAACAAATGAGCACATAAAACATCTACTCAAAGTAACATCACACTGCAAGGCAGGCGGTTGGCCTTCAAATCATCTTTTAGAAGACAATGCTGACGTTATAGGTGATGTTGCCAATTTGCATGCCAACGTTCTCCATAACTTAACTTCAGGTGAACTCTTGGTGTGGTTTACATCTGCCGCAACAAGGAATTGATTCAAATTTGATTTTGTAGACCTTCTTGTTTTCATTAATGTGCCCAGGCCCTGATTCTGCTTATTAAAGCAATAAAAAAAATCTACCACAAAACATACCAACAAAGTTAAATTAACCCTTCCCTATCTCTCCAAGGTTATGGAGGAGTTCTACCACCCCAGAACGGTATGGGTCCCTCTGGGTGTTCTCCTGGGTTCTGGGACTCTATTTGCCGTCCTCACTCTTCAATGGCAGCGCTGCTTCGTCACCTTCTCCACTGCCACTTTCGGCTCTGCCATCATCACTGTCACTGTGGATTACTTTATAGAGCTGTTCGCCCTGGTACACTATGTCTACGAGAGACTCAGGGTAGGCCTTTCTGTTTTTTTGTCTTCATGTTTCTGTTTAAACTGTTAATGCAGGGAAAGTGAAATGCTTTTAATTTGTCTATATGTTTGAGGGTGGTCATGAGGGGTGCATCATTATTTTATGGCTGAATTTTGTTTCGGGGGCTTGACACGCAGCAAAGGGCCACAGGAACAACTCAAACATAGGCCACTGTGGAAGCCATATGGGGCACACACTCTACCCAGTGAACCGGAGGTCGCCCCCTTCAGTTATTTATTAAGGTCTTTAATTCAATTTGTCACAGCCTTTATTTGATTTGGAGCCCAAATGTCAATCTAATTCTCAACCCTTTTAAAAATGTTCTGCATAGCTCTCAGACCTTTTTTATTTACTCAGTAGATAATGGATGAGGATCAGTATTCAGAAATACCCTCTTTCACATTTGTTTGCTAAGTTTTATTTGTCTAAACCCACAGAGTTCTGCATGTAGAGACTTGGGAGCTCTGCTAGAGCCACTGTGGGTTTTTTTTAGACCTGTTTATAAGATTGTGAAACATTTAGCATTGAGGCACAAATTACAAAGCATTCATTTTGAGATGGTGGTCATCTTCAAGATCATAATTTTGTAACCAAACCAGATACTTAGCATTTGTATTGGTATATTAGTGTGTTTCATGTGTTCTGGTTATTTGTGCAAGGATAACTCTGGGGATTCTTAAGAGGTTTTGAGAGACTGACAAAAGTGTTATTATTTATTTAGGAACTAGTTATTTAGCACAATTGAACAGTTTTATGAATGATCCTTAGCCAACTAAACTGTAGTTGTAATCTTTGCAGGTGGCACCAAAGAAGCCAGTGTGCTGGTTTACTTGGGTCATCATGGGTGTGTGGCCTGTCCTTGCCCTCCTCGGAGTGCTGATCCAATGGAAAGTCACTGCAGAGGGGTTTTCTCACACAGAGGGTGAGTGGAGAGCATATTTGAAAAATCACTATTTTGCCATATTTGTTGGTTTTGTTTCTTGGCAGTATTACTACTTTTAAAAATATGAAAATATGTAAGGACTTTGTTTCACATATTGTTAGTTTGATGAATAATTCAGACATTTTTAGTGGATAGAAAAGTGAAGTACATGAAAATAATGTCAAGAATTGTTTGATAGGTCAGCGTGAAGGATTTAATGGCAATTAGTGGCGAGGAACTTCTCGCTTGTGTCCAGCGTTTAGGAGAACCACTGTGGCCAATGCAAAAATGCTAATGGCCTAATCTAGAGCCAGTTTTTTGGTTTGTCTATTCAGGGCTACTGTAGAACAACAGGGCAGGAAGGGAACACTCTGTATATAAGTTTAAGGCAAAGAATATACAACAATTCAAATTTTCAAAAGATTACTTTATAATACTGCAATATTATATACCAATTCAACTAATAGATGTTCCTTAATCCTACACACTGAACCTTTAAGGATTATTTAACATGATTTGTAAAATGTTTAGAGGGCATGACTAGGTGTACAAAACATGATTGACGTGCAAGAATACAACAGTGTTTCTAAAGCACTGACCTTATACTAAATTACAGAAAATTAAGAGCTTCTTTTGCATTGGTAATTGGATATTTTAAAAAAAAACCTCCAAAAACCCAGTTATCACAAAAGTGACAACAGGGCTTAGGACTACTTATAGGCAGAGTAGGTTGAATTTGGAAATTTGACTTGTTTTTTTTTTCTTAAAAACTTTAAAACGTTTTGTTTAGCAATGTGGATTCAGTCCAAACATGCAAACAAATCCAACAGGAGTTAAAGGCAGGTAAGAATGAGGCAGCAGATCCAAGCCTTAGTAGCACGTCACATACAGGGGCAGAGGCCAGATACAAGCACATGCAGGAAGAAATGGAAAAAAGGCTACTGCGGAGCTGCTGAGGGAATTGGGAGCAGGTGGGTGTGGAGGTCAGATGGAAAGGCAGAAATACACCAGGGACATTTTCTAGACAAAGGGGATTTCAGGTTTGGAAAATCCCATAAAAATTCAGGGACCTGAGAAAAACGAGAATGTCTGAGGCTGACAGGACATGTAAGAGAGCAGACTTTGATCTTTTTCTTTTTCCATGGGGGAATATTTAAAAAAAACATCATAAAAAGCAAGCAAATTCATAAAATTCACACATCTTATGTAAAAATAGTAACTTGCATTAACTGAAATTGAATGCAATTGATTAGTTTACAGCCAAAATAAATACCAGCTTCTGCCCCAACCTGAAACTCTCAATGCTCAGAAACGTCTGATTCACCTCAGTTTGTCTACTCTAGCTTTATAGCAATGTAGGCCACAGCCACAAACTTCAGGCAAGGCTGTTACAGACCTCTTGAAGCACATGTTGTAGAGCATGCATACATATTTACAGTATTACCACCAATATCACCCATGATGGCAACAAATGAAAGACGACTGCAGCTGCGATGGCCATGCTTTAGGAACTGTGTACATGCATATGCGGAAGTTTGTGCATGTTTAATCAAGAATTCATTTAACCCAATTTTATGTAATTAATGTGCTACTTCCACACAAAAAATGTATTTCTGTCTATGAATTTGATTTTAACGTCAATCTTAGATACCAAGTTAGCATGTCAAATGCACAGAATGATGATGAGGTGAGTCAGTATCGATCTCACAAAGGCCGCTACAAAGTGGTACCATTTTATCAAGACTGACAAATCTATCCTTATTTTATTGAATAGGTATTTTATTGGCAGTTTAAGAAATTACAGATGTAGTGAGAGTGGGGACTGTGTGTGTGTTTGAGAGTGTGTGTGTTTGTGTGTGTTTGTAAGGAAGAGTCTGAATACACCAACATGAAAGTTGGTGTATTCAGCAGTAATCTGTTCTGCACAACACAGATGGTGAGATCACACTCACACACACAGTGTAAATACAGCACACAAACACACGACACACAACTCATACACACAAACAGTCTCAGACAGAGACAGAAATATACAGGGGCATGGTCTCCCACTCACTCATAAACTAGGAAAAACTGCACACTACACACTGTACACAAACACACACATAAACTCACATTTGATCTTTGCTGGCATATGACATGCAGACTTAAACACTGTCTTAGAGGAAGTCACACATGGCCTCAAATAATGGGATTAAACAGCAGGCTGTCGTGGCTTCCAGTCAGAGGGTGTGGGCAAAGAGATAGAAGAAGCTTTTTAGTGCTATTTTGAAAAATGTGCAATTTTAGTGTGATGGTTAAAGAGACCTAGAAATGGGTATAGACATAGGGAAGCACATATAGGCTGAAACTGTCAATATGGGAACAACTGCATTTATTTCTTAGCATGCAGCTATTAGTGTTGGAAAGGCTACTTTTGAATCTAATAGGTTACAGATTACCATTTCCCCTTTTAAAAATGTAGTGATGTATCTATATTAATTGCTTAATCAAAGTAATGTAACTTATTGATGATTACTTTTTAAACATCTGCTTTAAACTGGGTATTAAAGCTACAGGTTTGAAATCAAACATTTGATGCTGGCAGCATTTTCAGCATTTTAGTAAAATACATTTACTCTATACAGTAATGTTAGAGCTCTCTTCTGATTTCAAAAGTAAGATATTGTTGAATTTCGAGCAATGAAAGGCAATGTTGTCTAATGATATAGTAATGAGTCTTGGCATGATTGGCTGGTCCCAGGCATGCCAGACCATGACAATTTTCAAAGTGTAAGACATCCTACCCTTAATGGTGCTGCACTCAAATTTATATCATTGGCTTTGCTGACCTATGTTGTCCAGAAATATGCTAAAGAACTGGACAGAGAAAAGATACAAAGCAACAGAATGAGTGAGAGTGAATGACACATACGGTAGAAGAATATATTCAGATGTAAATCCTCTCAGTTACTGATTTATTTTGTAATCTAATAACATAATGTTGTTACATGTATCTAGTTACTTCCCGACAATGGTGACTATATTGTTAGAAAATGTACACGTTATTACCACGCTCCAGCTTTTCTCCCTGTCAAACAATAACTCATAGACAAATAAATTCTATAAACAAAGATCTGAAAAAGCCAAAAATAACAGGACCAAAAAAATAAAACAAAAACATTGTTGCATATCTGTAAGTGCTGCATGCGTGTTGCCTGCTGGTTGCCATAGATACAGCTTGTGATTGGGAAGAAGAATGAAGGTGGGGAAATGAGAAGGAGGCTCCAGCAAAAGAATTGTGGATTTTACTGCAGTTACTGCTGCTTTGTGATAAGAGCCAGGTCAGTAAAGATCATCACTGTGTTACTTAGAACCCCCCCTTGAATTAACCTATAAAGCACACAATCTTTAATGTAACTTAAAAAAAAAACAAACATATTTGCTGCTGTCAGAGTTTGTATGTCCTTTATGATGAAAGGTACTGTATTGACAAAGAAAGAGGGATAGGGGAACGGAGACAGAGAAAAGAGGGAGCAGGTGTACTGGGGGAAGGGCAGGGGAGGGTGATAAACTGGGGCACAATGGGTAAGCAGGGCAACCGAGTGGAGCAGTAAGGAAAATAATGTGTCCGTCAGCTGATTGAATAGCGTGCAGGACACAAGCATAAATGGATTAGGTTGCACATGCTCTTTTTTTGTCTGCATGTGTGGACAATGATTTGACACAAACACACACACAGACATACATTTGCACCTCTATACTTGTGATAGTCAAGTCAAGTCAGGTCAATTTTATTTATAGAGCCCATTATCACAAAACATGGTTTGTCTCAGTGGGCTGTACAGTTTACGACATCCCTCTGCCCTTATACCCTCACATCACCCAAGGAACCTGTGATACCTGACATAGTTTATTCCCAGGGCACTAACCCTAACCTGAATCATAACAACTTAACTCCAACCCACCCATAGCCTAATTTAAACTTAAACTCTTAAACAGCCTTTTAAAAACGTCAGGACTGTCCGAAATGTCCTCCCTCACATAATCTAAAGCTATTGGTCCTCACAAAGATAGATGTACAAGAACCCACACACACATACACACACACACACACACACACACACACACACACACACACACAGCAGCAGCAGCATGTAGCCAGAGGGGCCTGAGGTTGGGTAAGCTGAAGAGAAAAGGGGGGTATCATTAAGCAGTTTCCCTGGCAGATGGTGCCTCGTTAGCTGTCCGCCCGCACAAAGAAACAACAATAGACCTCATAACACTTCCACACCCACCCACACACACACTTAAGCTGTGACGCATACAGTACATCTTGTCTTCACAGAGTTCAGCAGGGTCACTGTACTTGCAGCAACATTTTGACCTCACATAATGAACATGAAACAGATTCCCCAACACAACTGAATATTAAACCACTGAGCTAAAATGCTTAAAAACATGCATACCCAAAAATAATCATATGGGGAATCAATGGACAGTGAGACAGGATGGGTTTTGGGCATCCTTTGCCGGGGAGGGTGTGAAAATAACACGAACACACTCACCCACTCACAATATGTCAGGAGACTGAGCAGCGCAGAACGAGTACATGCAGCAAGGAGAATTATCTGTCTGCCAACGGACTGAATTGAATGAAGGAAATGAGGGAATGGACATCAGTGGGACTTTTTCTTCCTTTTTCTTTTTGTAGCCTGTGCTTACAGCAACCACCTTAGGGATAGATTCAAAGATAATTTCAACATTCAAAAACATCTGATTGAAGGTTTCTCCTGTTTTTAGTGCGTGATTCTGAAGGTGTCATTTTCTCTTGATGCAATCAGTTACTTTTCTTTCTTAATAAAAACTGCATCGTTTTACCTTCATCATCCTCTTACTCCTTTATGTTTATCAATTGTTCCTACTCTCTCCACACATTATGATATCTCTGGTTGTTTTGTCTTCAGTGGTTTTGAGTCGACAGCAACGGAGGGTCCAGCTCATGCGGATCCGGCAGCGGGAAGAGAGGCTGAAAAAGGAGAAGGAGAACAAGAAGAAGAAAAAACGAGACATCCAGAAGACCAGCCACAAGCAGAAAGGCCACACCCATCACCACCACCACCAGCAGTACCATCACCCGGCCGCATCCCACCCTCATCACCAAGCCCAAAGCTCTCAGCCACCTAAAGTCCCTCCTCCTCAGACTGAACCCGGCTACCATCGCAAGGCAAACCCTAAAAGACGCTTTGATGGAGATGTGCTGTCGCCAGTAAGATGCAGTGGTGTCCTTATTCTTTATTGGATATTTTTAGGGGGGATTTTACTGCTTTATTTGATAGTCTTGGAAGGCAGGAGAGAGCCTCAGCCTAAATGAGATGCGCTTTACTTGAGCTATCTGGGCCTCCCAGACTCCTTATTACTGAGGTGTATTGAAGTTGAGATTCTGACTACATAGGTAAAAATGTCCTGCTTTGAAAAATGTTTCAAGAATTATTGATTATTTTAGAAATATTTTCAGTGTTTCTACCTTATGTGCTTATGATCTTAAATCAAACAAATGTAGATACAACTTTACACTGGAACACACCACCTTTTGAAATAATGGGTGTAAATACAGACACCAGAAGATGTATTTCAGTCAGTTTGCCTTAAAAAAAAACCCAATCTCTTTTGTCATATTTTATTTGTTTCATATTCTGTTTAACAACTTTTATGAAATTATTTGATATTGTTCACTAATTATGGTAATTTGCTTTATATGCTAAGAGTGGGTTGAGAAAATACATGCCACACTCATATAAGTTAGATAAATACATAACTGTGGTCAGCAGGCAATTAGCTTAGCTTAGCATCAAGACAACTAGTCTGGCTTTGTTTCACGGTAACAAAATCTGGCTACCTGGGTTCTAAGGCCCTGACACACCAAAATGCAGTCCCCTAAACTTTGGCCCTTGAGGACCCTTGTCAGCTTTTTTTCCACCAATTCGGCATCGGCACAGCCCGTCAATGAATGAAATCACCCAGACTGACAGTTCAGCTCAGCACATGACAAGAGAAATGGAAGTGAGGAAAGTAAACAATGGCCTAAGCAAGAGAGTGAGGTCGAAACAAACTTGTTATATGTGGTAAGATATGAGTTGGTATTGATCTTTTTATTTAACTATGCAAGAAAGTGAATAAGTATACTTCCAAAAACATTTCTGTTAACATTAGTTGCGCCTAAATTTTATGCTTTCATGACTGCTGTTTGTGCGGTTTACTGCCATTATGTTACATCGATCCCATTATGTTTGTACACTGTGTACACCAACCCTTTTTCCTCTGTCCGTCCACAGAGCTACATCAGGAGCTTCAGGGACAGACAAACAGACAGACGAGCGTACTCCCACAGTCGAATGATGAGTCGCTCCCGGATGGCCGAACTCGACTACGACTGCGGTTCTCGAGTGCCCCTCACAGCGCCCAGCGGACCTCCAGTTCGCATCTGAGACAGAGAAATGCACAACCCTAACAACACACACACAATCACACAAGGCCACTTCAAACCTCTTTGTCACAGTTAGGGATAGAGAGCCTAACCCTACTGTGCCAACCTAATCAACTGCCTGTTAACACAGCAGGAACTCAATACATCCCAGTAAAGCGGTGAGTCCCACACTGGTTTTCTCTTCTCAGACCGTTAAAAGTTGTATTTATTTGGCCAGTTTGGTCCTGTTTTGTTCTTTATGAATGTCAAGATACAAGAGCGGAGCCTTTTCTTCAGAATGCAGCAAGAACTGAACATGTGTCATCATATACTGTATGTCAAACCTTTTATGTAACTATACTGGACTTACTGGTGGGGAGATAACTGAAATATCTCTGGACATTTGATTAAAGAATCTTGTGGTTGCTTAAAGCCATAAGAAGCTGTTTCCAGTGGGATTGCAGTGAGGGGAAACAATCAAAACCCTCATTTCTCCACAGGAGGGCTGCACCATTTCAGATAAAAAATGCATCACATGGCTCTCATGGAGTCGAGGTAGCGCATCCTTCAATAAAACTTCCACAGTATCTTTGTTTCAAGGGTAATTAAGGAGGATTTGCTCTCATTATGAGTGCTCCAAGGAAAATGACAGAAACACAACAACAACAAAAATCACAGCTAAGATGAAAACAGAAAGGCAGCTCTTCTTCATCATATTCTCCACTGAAAGGTCACTGTGTGAAGTGATGTGTACATGAAGTCAGCCTGTTACCTCCACTGACAGCTTGTGAATCCAGACATGACAGCACAAGTCTTACTGCTGCTTCAAAATGCAGAACAGGGACTGCTTTGAGGTGTGCATAGGAGTTCAGACCGAAGACAATTTTTATGCCATTTCACCCAAGAACCCTCCAAGTGTCATCGCCTACATTGATGCCATTTTCCAAGGGGAATATGCTTGCATGTCATAACTCTCCTTTTGCCCTTGATCGCCAGCTGTTTTAACCACGGACCTGAGCAGGAGACACATCCGAAACCTCCCTTTTTCTTTTCACCCTCCCCTGAATTCAAAACATTTTTGTAAACTATTGTAATTATCTTTGTTGACATGTTTCTAAGTGCTCTCAAGTCCCTCTCCTACTATTTTCCCCCCAAAAGCCCATATTTGTTTGCCCTCTCAACATGCAGTTAGGGTACAAAGACATGAAACTGCTATCTCATACTAACCATCCAGGAATTTGACTGCTGAAATCCAGTGTTCGGAGGGGACAGTGCACAGCAGCGAAAATGTTACATTGTGTGTGTGTGTGTGTGTGTGTGTGTGTGTGTGTGTGTGTGTGTGTGGACACAGGAGCCCCATGGCAAGTGATGGATTGCACCAAATATTGGCCAAGGAGAGGGGGATTCATTGTTATGTATGTGAACCACGCTGTGTTGTTTTTCCTCTTATTTTGCCAATATACCGGTCCAGTTAAAGATGTCATTCTTATGGTTTGGATAAAGTGTTAAAAGATGAGAAGGAGGAAGAGGGAGATAATCCCACATGAGGGATTAGACATAGTGAAAAGATTAAATCTTTTGCAAATGGCGCCCTCTAATGTTTACCACTGGACCTTTTTTTCTAGACTCTGTTTATGTGTGCGTATATGTGTGTGTTACATGCAATTGCTTTTAAACTGAGTTGTGCTCCGAACATTGTTATTGTGCTGCACATCCAGAGTCGTAAAGGAAGTTGGATTTGTACAGAAAGTATTTTCAGTACAATGAATCTACTTTGTTTTATGTAAACCTCTTTTGGAACTGAGGCACTGTAGTTCCCCAAAATAAACACCAACACTCCCAATGTTACATTTCCCTCAGACACTGAACAGATTTTGGCCACTTGGGTAATAATTCTGAAACACGTAACACATTTGGAAGTTTTACTTTATGAGGTTTAGATAAACAAAAAGGTTCCATGTTACTGTATTTAAATGCCACATACTTGATGGGATGTGTCGGGCTTGGCACTAGAGGACCAATCATTCTCACCTTAACCCATCCCTGCATGTAACTGTGTGTAACTGTTTACAATGTGTCAGTGTTTCAGTGTGTCACTGTTGTTACGTGAAAACCTCAGATTCCCATTTTTAGTTTGTTGGTCCCAGGCTGCACAAAACAACTGACCGAATGAAGTAAAAACTGTGGAAAGATGTTTCAATACCAACAGTATACAGGAAAGGAATTACATGATCTCGTTGTTTTCAGTGACTTCAGTGCAGTTTTTCAGTTATCAAGAAACACATTTACCGAATATTACTGAATCTTGAAAGGACCAACTGTAACCTATTCTGCCAGGGAGAATAGGTCCTTCTCTTCTCTTCTCTTCTCTTCTCTTCTCTTCTCTTCTCTTCTCTTCTCTTCTCTTCTCTTCTCTTCTCTGCTCTGCTCTTCTCTTCTCTGCTCTTCTCTCTTCTCTGCTCTTCTCCTCTCTTCTCTGCTCTTCTCTGCTCTTCTCCTCTCTTCTCTGCTCTTCTCTTCTCTGCTCTTCTCCTCTCTTCTCCTCTCTTCTCTGCTCTTCTCCTCTCTTCTCTGCTCTTCTCTGCTCTTCTCCTCTCTTCTCTGCTCTGCTCTTCTCTTCTCTGCTCTTCTCCTCTCTTCTCTGCTCTTCTCCTCTCTTCTCTGCTCTTCTCTGCTCTTCTCCTCTCTTCTCCTCATGTCATCCAGGTAAAGGGCTTTGAAATACATTTGAATATTTTCCCTGCTCTTGACATGCATTATTCTGAATCACTGTCTGTTCTGCTGTATCATTGTTTATGCCAATAATGTTTTGCAGTAGTGGCTGTTCAATTGTTATTTGGTTTTGCTTAGTCTTAAGTCCTATTAGGATCTTCTTTGGGTTTTTTTTTTACTGTTGTGCGCTTGTAAGCAAGGTTACAATACTGTCACCCTAGTTCTATTAGCACATGCTGAGCTCAATACTGGATGCAAATTTTCAAATTCTCGGATAGTGAAGCAATGGCCAACCTCACTCTGTATTACTCTGCCTCTGATTGACTCTGACATTCTTATCCTAACCCTAAACAATCCCACTCCTCTTGCCTAAACCTAAGCAATCCAAGCAGCAAAAGCAGCAAGTACTAGCCACTCTACTAAGGGTGGATCATTCGTTCGTTATCCGAAGATTTAAAAATTTTGCTTACGATCATTATTCGCCCATTTATATTAGTATAAACATAGGTGGCCAATCAAGAAATGCTTACCTGAATACTTGCAGGCATTATGAAGCCATGAGTCATCTCACTCCCTCTTCAGCAAGCAGTGTAGGAGCGACAGGGCCCCTAGGTAGAGGGCTCTTCCTATGTTATTAAAACTAGAGTTACAATATTGTAATCCTCTTCTATCTCACATAGGCTCCATCCTCTTTTACACTCTCTAGTTGGTACAGTGGGTAGCGCAAGATCATTTCAACCCGTCAACACTGATCTTGATGAGTGGGCAAGCCGCCGTCGCTGAAGAGAAAAAGGATGTCTGATGGCACCATAGTACCTCATATAAAGGTACTGTGGGCTCCACACATATTCGAGTAGACATGTCCTAATTTGATGTTTACTTTTATGCAAATATTCAGAGTGCTAATTTGTGCTCATGATTGGAGGAGCGTATTACCCACAGAGTACAGTAGAGGGCTGAACCTGTGAGAGATAAAACATCATCACTGTCTTTACATTTTTGAAAGACAAAAATTTAAGAAAAGGTAATTTGAGACATTAGACCTTGTTCTTGTTTGTAGTCTCAAGACAAAATGAATTGTTACAGTTCAATTGTCAGTTCTTATTAGCTTTTTAATGTTTTGTTTCTGTTATTTTCTTTGCTCACCTGCCACTGCTGAATATACTTTTGAGGAAACACTTGTTGTAGATACTGAATTGTAAATAATTTTTAAATGTACAAAATGTTCTTAATTTCATGTTTGCACCATGAATGCTTATGTCATTCATCCAGCTGATTGGTTTAGACCTGTTTTATATTGCGTTACTACTGTATGTCCATATGGTTTGATTTGGCTGGGTGGTGGATGCACTTTTCATCCTGCTGTTTCAACATGTGATGTTGAAAATCAGCAAAAAAAAACTGAGCCTTGAGCCTGATTATCAGCAACCATCTGTAATTCAATAACAGCTCCACATTTTCAGAAGAGACAGCAATTCATTTCCCTACCACCTATTCAAATGTGCAAGTCACCTGATTATTATTATTATTATTATTATTATTATTATTATTATTATTATTATTATTATTATTATTATTATTATTATTATTATTATTATTATTATTATCAATGAGCATGAATTTATATGGACCTAAAATATTATAAACATTGTGATTCTACAATCTAATGGTCTTGTTTGTCTCTACTGTTCCCACATAGTGATTTATGTATACAGAGGTGCATTTATGAGTACATATACCAAATACTCAGAGGCACGTGCACGCACACACACACACACACACACACACACACACACAAAGCGCACACACATCTTATATAAACAGTCATAGTTTTTGTTTGTTTGGCCAGTGATACTAAAACCAGCGAGATACTTCAATCGAATAGTGTCGCCATTACGTAGTTTCTCTCAGAGAGCACTGACAAGTTAGTTATTGTAAAATGTTCTGCTCAGTATGTATGTTGGTCAGAATTCTTTAAAAAAATAAATCTTGAGAGCTCTCTACCAAGATTGTTTATTTCTGTTATGCGCTTCTTTTAAGGTCCAGTGTGTAAGATTTAAGGGGATTTATTGACAGAAATTCAATATAATATAAAATAATAGATACATTTTCTTTTTGTAAAATCTTCTGATGAGGGGAACTGTCATATTTTTGTTATCTTAGGCTGAGCTGTTTATATGTACATAGGGAGCAGATCTTTGTCCATGGAGTCGGCCATGTTGCACCATAATATTCACCATGAACCCAAAAACGGGCTCTAGATAGGCCCAGTTGCATTTTAAAATTGGTTACCATAGTTAAGAGTCACTCCCTGCCAAGCTGAATGCCATTTTAAAAATACAGATATATAGCATTACACTGCTTATTCTGTGTTTTTCTGATTTAGATCAGCTGGACCAATTGTTTGGGAGAGGAGGAAACCTCATCAGACCATCATTCAGCTCTGGCCACAAAATCCTACATACTGCTCCTTTAAAAGATTAGATATATACTCCTGGCATATATATCATTGTCAGATTTTTTTCCAAACTTCCAAATATATTTTGAATATATATTTTCCATATTACATAATGCAATACTTGTTACTGCTCTGCAGGTCTCAGCCATGATAAAGAACAATGAAGGGGTTACATAACATATGGAAAAACTGAGCATCTGGTAAAGTCCAACCATGTGATGTCTCCATTCCACTAACGCTTCACGAATGCACTAAATTGCAGCTTCATAACAAACCACAGTGCAGCAGTTATGGAGCACAGTATGTTAATAATGGTATGACTTTTTGAACAATTAATCTGTCATAGAAAAATCTAATCGGAGGGAGAACGAAAAGCTTTAAGAAGATTTTTTTTCTTACACTTGAATGTCTCGACATATACTGGTAGAGGAGAGGTCACTGAGGTTAGCTGACTTCATCTGAGGGAAATGAATGAGAACATGCTGCCCTTTTTTATTGACTTATAATGATTGGGAAGCTGTTGCCATAGGCAGCAGTTGCGAAGAAACCATGACAGAGACAGAAAGTTCCGATCAACATTGCTCCACCAATTACTGAAAACACAGTGAAATGACTGCCTCTAACTGTCTTTTTCTCTGTGCTTCTTTCTTTGTTCTGCCTAATTATCTCTCTCTAAATCTTCCTTGTTTCTTTTTGCCCCGTGTCTCTGAATAAGCTTTTCATTACATTTGTGCTCTCTCTTTCTTGTTTTCTCTCTGTACCACCCTTCTGGCCTCGCTCTCTATCTTGCATGCTCATTCACTGTCTGCCTTCACTGTATCTTCCTTTTTTCTCTCCTCCTCCACCAATTTTTTCTTTGAATCTCCGCTGACATTTTCAGTCCAGTGACTTCAGACACAAACCGCACACACTATATTATTCTTGATGCTGTGCTAATCTGCTTTCCGCTGGAAACAAAGCACGACTGAGGCCGGCTCATTAACAAGCCATTGTTCGCTTTTCCCTGAGCCGAGATCAGTCCTGTTACTGATAATTTCAACAGGGCGGTAACTCCTATTTTCTCTATAAAAGTGAATTAAATGTTAACAGAAGACGGTTATGCTTGGCTGAGAAAGCTGGTATCATTTTGGAAAGCTAACACAGCCCACATCAAATAATGAATGCAGTGGGTGGAAACAGTTCATAAAGGAACCGATGCAAAGGCATGGGCGCTATCTGAGGAATGCTAATGAGCAAAGTTTTAAAAAGACCATCTTACACAACACACATGCTATGACATTTACTACAAAATTTTAAGAAACTGGCTGACTCTGGGGCAGCAAACGCTGATAACCAATGTCTTTATTTGAGTTTTTGGCCACAGTAAAGCAGCAAAACATGGTCACCCATACAATAAAACAACCAGCACATGCTGTTGAGCTCAAACCTTCAAACATGACTGAGTTCCTTTTTCATTAGATGCTTGTGTTTCTGACACAACACCTCACTTTCTCACATCTTGCTTTCCTTAATCTGTTACACAAATAAAAGTCCTTCTTAATCAAGCCATGTGTTTGTACATTTGCACAGAAAGACTGTACCGTTACAATGTTGACCGTGGTGTTCCAGGTCAATCGATTTGTCTTACACCTTGCAAACTTCCCTGTGGATACTGGGCCAATACAGCTACACATAGCCTTGTTGTTTATTTCTTATCAATTAATTATTTTTGTGGGCAAATGCAATATTATGAATATAGGTGTTTTTTCACTGAAGGAATAAAGCACAATTACTGGAATGACCTTTATTTAAAATACTGCATCCTTTTTATGATGTACAGTACATGGTCTAACAATGTACACTGGTTGCATTCACTTATTTGCCTTTAAAGTCAGCTGAAAATGCCAGCGGTCTGTCACTTAAAATATGCTCAGCTTATAAATCGTGGCAGGAAAATGTCCATATTTGTGCTATCTTTTATGAATTTGTTATATATATGTTTGTAATGTTTCATCTTCTGGTTTACATGATGTCCTGCTGATGCTGTGTGGACTCGCTGACGACCTGAGGAGGAGAAAAGAAGGTAATGTAAACTGTTATGGAGGAAGGAAAGACATAGTCACTATCTCTGTGAAGGACTGCAGAGTGTTGCAGATAATACATGAGAAGCAGGTATTGTTTGGAGTGAAGTGCTGTGCAGGAGTGGGGGCGGGGGGCGGGTGGCAGGGGCCACTGACAGTGAAGCCAGTGTGCAGTGTTGAGGTTCTCTTTTAAGTGGCTACACAGGGTTGACGCAAACTACAACATTTCAGGGATTAATGAGATACTGGAAATGTTTTTGCAGCTATGATGTCAATCCATAGATTGCTTTATACTCTCTGTAGGAGCAATGCTGTCAGAGCCACATCCAATCCCTCTTTTTGAGACTGTTGAGACTGTTCTGAAATCTGGTAGTTTGCTTCAGCTCGTTGTGAACAGATGATTAAATGTAGGTGGCATATTGGAACCAGACTTACAGACTGGGCACTAGCACCCTGGCTCATAGAAAACTTCATCTGGACAAGAATATAACAAATAAAAATGACTCAGTTGGACATTCACTAGTGTTATCTCTTAAGGAGAGACACACATGGTTTGTATGCAAGGCAGAGCATTTTTAATGAGATAATGCCTCATCCGCATATTTAAACAAAATTTTAGAAAACCGTTTATATACAGAAAAAAACAACTTTTTATGTAAGTAATCAGCTACGGAAGTTTCATGGTGATGTATATAAGTTGGGTTTTTTTTTTAAGTATCTTTCTTTGTGTGTGTGCTCAAACCTCTCCATCGCGGGTCTCGATGGTCTTGATAAGGACAGTCTTCTTGGAGTGAACCTCTGAGGCGCGCTGATGCTGGGACTCCGGACTGGTCTCTGCAACAACACATTCATACAGCTCTTACACTGTTTAATAAACTCACACAGTAAGTGCATTCAGTCTGAACACATTAGTTTAGTATCCCTGTGATTAATTTGCTTTGAACAACATGATGACATGCCCTTCACATGAAGGGGACAGCCATGAAACAATCTGCGGAGCTAGTATGACTGCTGCTTTAAAGTGTAATTATTCAAACTCATATTCAGAATCAATGGTGCTAATGAATCGAGGCTGCACCTAATACATCATCTTTAATTACAGCTCACTATTTTCATTGAAGTGGCTGCAAAGAGGTGCAAGGGGAGGTGTTGGCAAAGATTAATTGCACATTTAGACTGTTAATACATCAAGCGAATGGGCTAAGTTGTGCGATTATTGATGTGTGGTGTGATGATTGCACCGTTGCATCAAAGAGCAATGAAGGTTTTTGACATGTCATACACCGCCACACAGTGGTCAGAATGTGTCACCGCAGGTACATAACATGTAATGTCCTAAAATTAGCATCTACCATAGACAGTCACAAACTATAATTAGTCTTTCTTTATTCCCTCATTGACTCATCTGAAATGTAAAATAGATTTTATGGGTGTGTTGTTTCTCCTACCTCTGAATCCAATGGAGGAATAGGCAGACTGGACAGGCCCAGCGGTGGTGATCCTGCAAAAAGGACAAACACAAAATGAAAATCACGTGCCTCAATGAAAAAAAGTCAAGTTATTATGTTGAGACAACAAACACACACACACACACACACACCTGCTCTCCTCTCCCTCCAGCAGCTTGCGGTAGGTGGCGATTTCAATATCAAGAGCCATCTTCACATTGAGCAGGTCCTGGTACTCCCTCAGGTGACGAGCCATATCATCCTTTCAAACAATAAACAAAAGGTTTTATTTTCTGCTCTGATAAACTTCACACCAAACACAAAAACAACTGAGGAAACTGCAATAAAGGAAGCAAAGACTGAAGAAAAGCTGTTATGTATTTGTGATGGCTGTAAAATTACAGACAGGCAGTGTTCCCATTGGAGGTTTGAGTGGCATCTAAAGTGCTAATTCATTTTCAGAATCAGTGATGAAGTGACTAAATCTATGAGCCCTAGTCAATGATTATCACCAGAGTAAATACCCTGAATTTTGCCCCAGTTTGATGATAGTTTCCAAAATCTAGTGGATTCAGGGACTAAAGAGTCAATGTAAAATCACTACCTTCATCTTAGCAATGTCTTCCTCCAGCCGTGTAATAGTATCCTGGTAACCAGAAGCCTCACGGCCCATGCGGTCCTCCATGTCTCTCATCTGGCGCAGCAGAGACTCATTCTACAGGGGAACAGGGACATGATGTCAGAAGTAGGACAGAGTTGCCTAACATAAAGTCATGACAGGGAGTATATGCATATTACAAAACTAAAAAGATGAACTGAACAGAGGGGCTGCAGCAAATACTCACGGTGCCCTTGAGTGAGTCGATCTCACAGGTGTAGGACTGGATCTGGTGCCTGTACTCCATGGTCTCCTGCTTGGCCTGACGCAGAGCATCATTGTTCTTGTTCACAGCCTGGTTCAGATCAGACACCTGTGGAGAGAGGGGATAATGTTTTAGCAGTGTAACAGCCTGAAGGACACTCTGTGTGTGTGCGTGCTTGTGTGTGTGTGTTTTACCTTAGACTTGTACCAGTCTTCAGCCTCAGCGATGTTCTTGGCAGCGATGCCCTCGTACTGAATGCGGATGTCCCTCAGAGCAGCAGTCAGGTCAGGTTTAGACATGTCCATCTGGATCTGGACCTGAGTATCCTGCATCTGGCTCTGCAGCTCACGGATCTCCTACAAGGTGACAGGAGGAAAAATAAAATAAAAAATGCACACCTGTGTGAGAGAAAGGTTAGCCGACAAAGAAGAAATGTTTTGGGGGTGAAAAGGATAAAGAAACAGAGAGCACAGTTCCCCTTTAAGCCTTGGCTGCATTAATAACTAATGTCAAAGGGTTGGTGAAATATATATATATATATATATATATATATATATATATATATATATATATATATTTTATAACCTTAATAACCTTAAATTGGCGTAATTTGTATTTATTTTAAATACCCTCAGAACCCCCAGACCCACAAGTGAGACTAGAAGGTGTGTTTTCTTTAATTATTATCATTTATCATGGCCAGAAAGTGAAAAATATTTGTAGCCCAGGGAAGGGTCATGATAAAAATTAAAATAATTAAAAAACGATGTCATATTCCAGCCAACCCCCTACTCTGATAAATATAGTATAGTCCCTGTCATTATCTTAGGTTTTGTGTTACAGTGTGGACATTGTTTTGAGGTTTTCTCATTGTGTTTTCCTTGTTTTCTTTTTGTTTGTTGGTTGGTTTCTCATGTTCTGCTTCCCATTTTACTTTTGTAGTATCTCTCCTTGTGTGTGTCATGTCTGGTTTTACTTCCTGTCTTTGTATTTTCCTGATTTGTTTCACTTGTCTTATATCAGTCTGGTTTGTCCTTTGTCTCTCCTGCACAGCTGTTCTGCTTTAGTCTCATTTGCTCCACCCTTGTGTTCCCCGTGTTTCTCTGCTGTTACTTGTGTCCACCTACCTCAGCTGTGTGTCGTTGTCTTGATTAGTGCCCTCTGTGTATTTATACCTGTGTTCCTTTTTGTCAGTTCATCTATTAGCCCTGCTGTGATCCTGTCCTGTTTTCTTCTATGTGGTCCAGCTCCTGTTTTCGACCAAGTTCTTAAGTGTTTTCCTGGTTTGTTTCAGTTTAGTTTTGATTTGTATTTTATTTGTTGTTTTTTGGACATGCTTGCTTTTCATTTGCACACCTGTCTGACCATTTCTGTTCTGCATTTGGGTCCTCATCCAAACTCACACCTTGACAGTCCCTTACTTTTACAAACCTGGCATTGGAGCTCATGAAAGTAAAGAGTTCAAGTATAAACAATTCAATAAAATCGAGGGAAGGGGAGGTTCAGTGACATCAACATATATATATATATATATATATATATATATATATATATATATATATATATATATATATATATATATATATATATATATATTTGTCCAGTGGTGGATTATTAAATGATTAGAAATCAATAATAGCACAAGACTGTTTTAACATAGTGAAACTAGTAAGCTTTGGCTCCTCTCAGCTGTCTTCAAGTCGAACCAAAAGATATAAAAAGCTTTGCATCTGTTCACATGCACACATTCTCTTACCCTGTCACACACAGACACACACACACGCATAACAGCTGACATGCTCCCCTCCACCAATCAGCTGGTCAGCATTTCTGAGAGGTCAAAGTTGAGGCAGAGATGACAAAATGACAGGACGAGACCTCAACTGTCCAACAGTCTCGACTGTAAGTGCAGCCCAGTATGCTCTTTGATGTCTGTGAGTCAATATGCACAAATGTGTCTATTGAACTTATTGCATTTGCTTTGCGTAAGACCTACATATATGTGCAAATTGTGACATTCTTTAACACGGAGAGGGTGTGTGGGTGTGTTTAACTGTGAAATATTTGATCTCTTTGAAGAGTAACATGCCTACCGAGGCTCAAAGATATCTAATGTTACAGTATAATTTCACACAGTTGTCATATGATACACAGCACCCTACTGACATACATAGTATATAGACATACTGCAGGTGTGGCGGCCTTGTTGCACGCACAGAATTTATAGACATATCAACACACCTCTTCATGGATCTTCTTGAGGAAGGCAATCTCCTCTTGCAAACTCTCAATGCGTCTCTCTAGGTCCAGCCTGGCAAGAGTGGCATTGTCAACATCCTGGATACAAACACAGAAACAGAACAATTATGACTGAAACTATCAGAAAAGGTCAAATAAGGTGCAGAGAGAACAAGATACCAAGAGGAAAAAAAGGTGGTTGATGAGAGAGTTAAGAGAGAAAGTTGTGCTAGCATGGAGTGTTTCACTTTTGACTTCAGGCTTTGAGGATGAAATGAGATATATTAAGATATAAAGGTGTGATTTTATGGAAATAGAAGACGTACAGCTCTGAAGGCAGAGAGGTTGTTCTCAGCCTCTTCCTTCTGGTGGATCTCCTCCTGCAGTCTGCAGAGAGCAAAGAAAGTTGTGAACATAAGTGAATACAAACACAACAAAAGTGTTGGAGAGCACTGCTTCTTCCCCAGGGACCAATTATGAGACAGATAAACTAGTTGCCACCTCTCATTCTTGAAGCCCTTCTGCTCTCTGTTCCTTTTGTCTCACAAGAATAGACCTGACTAGACAATGACACATCATACTCTAACTTTTATTTTTATACACACACACACACACACATACACACACATGCTCTAGAGTCCTAAAGCTATGTTGCAGCTGCTGTCACACTGTCAAGAGTCAGGAGTTACAGTGAGAGAGGTACAGGGGTCTGTCCTTGGCTGGTGCTGTTTCCAGAATTAGCATTTCACTTTGCACCCTGAACAGCTGGAAAATGCAGAGGAAATGCATTCATGTAATGTATGCATTATACAAACTGCAACAGTGTCAAAAGTCAGAGGTTTGCCTGATGTCAGTTCGATGCAGTATCTCGTTTTTGCTGCTGTTGTGTCTGTGTGTGTGTGTGTGTGTGTGTGTGTGTGTGTGTGTGTGTGTGTGTGTCTAGGTGTGTATGTACCAAATACTTATTTTCCCCTCTCTGCTTTTTGCAGGTACAGCAAAGTGCCTGGCCGGAAAAGTACTTTTGTAAGATAAATGTGTCTTTATGCTATATAATTTAGTTGCTGATGTTATCCTTAAATTCGTGAGACATTCTATGCGTTTGTGTGTGTGTGAGTGTGTGTGTGTATACTGTGTATGTGTGTTCGCATGCATTGTAGCTGCTGGCAGGCAGGAGGTCTCTGTAAGTATTTCGATCTCAGCTAGAGCAGCAGGTGCTTCTACAAGCTTCACTCACTGCTACAGGCAACAATTTAAAAGTGGCGGATGGAAAGACAGTGAAAGGGGAATGTTTGTGTGTGTGTATGTGTGTGTGTGTGTGTGTGGGGGGTGCATGCGCACGTGTGTGTGTGTGTGTGTGTGTGTGTTAATTAAACTTATATTTATGTGATGTTGCTCACTGTTGCAGTGACAGAAATACTAAGAGCTGACCCAGTACCTACAAATAGACCACTCAGATACACCCACATCACAGCACCCTCTCTGTCACACAGCTGCACATGTTCACACACACACACACACACACACACACACACACACACACACAAGCGATGTGTATCTGGAGGACCGTCTTTTGGATTTTTAACATCTTTGTTTTAAACTCATTATGAGGCTGTGTGTGTTCATCTGGCAGTTTTTGTCTGCTTTTTTTCTGTCTGGCTGTAACTTTATCTCTGTCAGTCTGCCTCAGCCCTATTCCTGTGGGCCTCTAAGTCTCTCTCTCTCTCTCTCTCTCTCTCTGTCCCTCTCTCTCTCTCTTTCTCTTTCCTCTTCTATGTCTCCTGAGAACAAATTAAAAAAACATCTTTGTAAAAAGCTGGTGGACCGTATCACTCATTGAAGTGTAACAATTCTCAAGACTCTCCTTTGTTACTTTGTTGTTTCCCTTTTGTCCAAAAGACAAGACAAACCCTCTGGAAATGAGCGAGTTGCTGGGCTTTTACTTCTTCCATCATTTTAATTTGGACAATTAACACTTTCCCCAATCTAATGCTTTCCATTTCTCACTATTGTTTCTTCCTATAAACATCCAGCAATGTGTCACCCTTTTTTTTTAGATGAAAACTAGCAGTTGCAGAGCAGGGGGGTCGAGACCCACCAAGGGGTCACAAGAAAAAAAAATAAGGCTCATTAGTAACTGACATGAAAAAAATGGACGGTATTTACATATTCTTAGTTTGGTTTTAGTTCTGTTCAAGGACTTTCCTCTAATATTGGGAAATATTCGGCAGCCCCTGATGCAGACACCTGTACCACCCAATAATAGACATGCAATGTGATAAAGAGTTTAGATTCTAAACTATTCAGTTATTTTTTATTTCTCTGTAACATCTTACTCACTTAGTTTTCTGGGAACTTCTTGTTAAAATAAGCCACATCAGCATCATGTGTTCTTCGTTTCACCCACTAATCATCATTCATCCATACCCTTTAACAGTGCATCCACATAAATCCATTCTCTCATTCAACCCTCCTCTAACCTACCTGAGCTTCAGTTTCTGCAGGTCATCAGCCAGGTTGTCTCTCTCCACCTCCACACGGGCGCGCTGGTTGGAGAGTGCTTCGATTTGCCTCCTCAGCTCCCTCATTTCCTCCTCGTACATCTCAGCCACGCGCCCGGGCCCCTCGCGGCCCCTCAGCTTCTCAATCTCCACTGTCAGCGCCGCATTCTGCTGCTCCAGGAAACGTACCTTCTCAATGTAGCTGGCGAAGCGGTCGTTGAGGTGCTGAAGCTCGGCCTTCTCATTGGTCCTTGTGTTGAGGAAGTCCTGGTTCATGGCATCAGCCAGGTTGAAGTCGAGTTTCTCTCCGGAAAAGGTGCGCATGGCTGAAGAGGAGCCGAAACCTGCTCCCCCAGCACCAGAAGATACCCGGTAGCTGGAATAGGAGGGAATATTGGCACTCTTGACCTCGTAGACCCGGGAAGACATGTGGCTTGAGGAACTGCGGCCACCTCCACCAGAGGAGAAGAGGGAGGACAGTGGGGTTGAGCCAACACCAGAGCCGAAGGTGCGACGGTACGAGGAGGCCGACTGGGCCGAAGAAGAGTAGGACTTGCTCATGGCTGGTTGACTGTTTGGTTGTCTTGTGGTTTTGCTGGAGTGGCTCAAGGCGCTGAGAACCAACTGTCCCACTGGGCAACTGTGAGAGAAACGAAGTGAAGAAATGCCAGACACTGAGCGCAGCTATTTGTAGATTTACCACACCCACTCCGACCCCAACCCCTCCTCGCTGTCCTCCCTCTGTCTCCATTCACCCTGTCTGGACACCCACCTACTCTCCCCCTCCACTGAACCTCAACCCAATTTTACTTTAATTCAACATTTTGCCAGGATTTGAAAACCAGGCCCCAACCTATAGAAAGTTTGGCATGGACCTGTTCTCAAAGATGGGTTAATATTAGTGCCAATCAGTATGTCCATTCCTTCCCCAAGTCACTTTCATCCA
The DNA here is from genome assembly GCF_026936395.1 of Plectropomus leopardus. Lineage (NCBI taxonomy): Eukaryota > Metazoa > Chordata > Actinopteri > Perciformes > Serranidae > Plectropomus > Plectropomus leopardus. The sequence continues at coordinate 16,377,641 of NC_142185.1, read as the reverse complement.
GTCATCTTAAAATTGCAAATGAGTATTAATGATGCCTTTTTGTAGAGACTAGGGTACTTTGAAAAACAATAACACTTCATAAGGCTGCTTTAGATAAAGTGCAACTAAAGTGTAACAATCAATTTTAGTGATATGACTTTTTGGCCAATTTCTTCACCTTTCAAGTCTTTGGCATAAAAAGTTCACTAAAAACATTTTTGCTGACTTGACAAATTCAATTTAAAATCAATAACAATAATAACAATCAGTAACATTTTGTAGAAATGACTCCCTTTTAAAGCTCCAGTGTGTAGGATTTAGATGGGCATATTGGCTGAAATGGAAAATAATAGTTTTCGTTTTGAATATGATTAAGTAAAACTAAGAATTCTTGTGTTTTTCTACCTTAGATCAAGCTATTTATGTCTACATATGGAGCAGGTCCTCTTCCACGTAGTTCATCATGTTGTTTCTATAGTTCAGAACAGACAAACCAAACAGTGGCTCAAGATAGAGCCATATGTGTTTTGACGTTGGCCCCTGCAGTTCTCTTAAATGCTTAACACATGGGAGCAGTTTCAGTTGGTTGCAACCTTCAACTTTTACCACTAGATGCTGCTAAATACTACAGACTAGAACTTTACAGAGAATGCCATAATCTGACCTCTTTTGGTTTATAGGAAAAGGTTATATTACTTAGATTACATTTATGTAAATCTATCTGATGCAGTATCTTGATGTCATCCACTATTCTGCAAGCCTTTCCTCCATTTCTCCTCCCACTCTCCAGCTCCTCTTATTTTCTCATTCCTGTTCCCATGTCATGCCTACAGCGAGCCCTCGATTCAGCTGTCCAAGGGGTCTGGTGTCAACTGTTGGAAAGGGCAATGGCCTTCTGTGTAAGTGTGTGTATGTGTGTGTGGGGGTGGGGGTGCACTTTTGGATGAATGCATGAGTGAATGACTAAGTGAGTCAGTCTCTGCAGTTGTTGAAGAGAGTGCATGGGCTTGTTTCATGAACACTATCAGTATACCACAGCCAGAGAGAAGATAATCCACTGGGGAGCTACAGACTACACTGTATGTCAGTAGACCAAAATAGATCACATCCCATTTTAAGTCAGTTTTAAATAGCTTAACGTGTTTGAAATAGCCGAGACATGCAAGTTTAATGGTGCTAAAGAAACCAGATCATAAAAGCACATATCTCTTTCTGTTAAGATATACAGCCTGATTTTTAATTACACATCACATGTTACTGACTTTGCAAAACTGGCACAATAGGATTTATCTTCTATAATGTTTGAGTTGCTACCCTGCCAGTAACTATAGAGTTACGATAGAGTTATGTGTTTACCCTTGGTTACATAAGTAGTAATACAGTTTGACTGATAGAGCTGCTCTTGGGAAGGTCACTCACACTCTCCATTTTGTCACAAGTGCTCTCCACTGGACTCACACACAATGAGAGGGTGGGCAAATCTCTGCAGCAGCAGCAATGTACTATCTGCCTAAATTTGAACATTTAGTAATGCGGTATTTGAATTAGTAGTTTGCATGTATATTCATGATGTTAAGGGACAAGAACATGTTACTATGGGGATTCACCACTGGAAGACAAAAATTCAGTCGTTACAAAGTTGGCAACCATTTTTTATTATGGTTATAATTACTAAATTATTAAAGCTGTAATGGCTAACATGGCTTGTAATTGCCTGATTACACATCCAGGAGATATGGAGCAACATTGAAATTGCATTTTCTCGCTTTTTTTTGTCTCGTCGCATCTATTTTCGTCTCTTAACTTACTTATTTCTCTAAATGTTTCTCTTGATTTACTTGATAGTTTACCCCATCTGGTGCTGGTTAGTCAGCATACAGTGGGTTAATAAGAGCTTGTTTGGTGAAAATGGCTGGAAACATGGTTGAGCAGCTTAAAGACAACCATAATAGAAATGAGTCCTAAAACCTGGATATAAGTTAACACTTTTGCACTCCCAGTTCCTTCGTCTCAAAGTCAATGGGTTTTTTGAATGGGTTTTTGGTTAGATGCCTGAAATAGTTTCTGTGGCAACACAAGCCTATGAGACTTTCATGTTTTGATTAAAGTACACTAACCTTAGCAGAGCATAGTATAAGTTGTGTGCATGTTTATATGTGTGTATGAGAGAGTTTTTAAATGAATGATGTTAGGGTTATGTCTATAGCAGACATACATTGCTCATGTCAGACACCCACAGGGCTGCAGCTGAAAGCAAGCCCAGACTCGTGAGGCATCTCTGCCCTACCGGGTGTCATAGGACACTGCTGTGTATGAATGTGTTGGTGATAATGATAATGATAACGATGACGGCTGTAGTTCTGTAAGATGCTAAAGATTCTTCTGAGAGCTGAATAGAGGCATAACATTTGTTTGACTTGCCACAGGGGGAGAAGGAGCGTATACTTTTTACATGCCAACACAGTCCTGGGAAGAGGACTTATTAGGCTACATAGGTGAAATCACCTCCCTGGTTAGACCGTTGGCCAGAGGCTTTGATTAAGGTCCCCATGTACATGAGTATATTTGAATGCAACGCTTTTTCCATGTGTTTTGTGTAACTTCTTCAGTGTGATGGTGTTCAGAAATTCTGTTTCGTACAGGGAAGACAGTTTTTGGCTTGTGACATTAGAGTGAGAGCCATTATCTCCTTTGTGAGTCATCACAAATGACAAATATTCTTTGTGCAACTGCAGATGTGACCAAAACAGTGCTGGCTCTAACCTTGATAACAGGACTTTGTACATGCTTAGACATAAATGTACAGTACCTCTTCCACTATATTGAAGAACAGAGGTATCAGAACGCACTGCGGAGGTCACTGCCCCAGGTAGCCTTCTGGTAATATCTTTATTTCAGGCAGCTGATTGGCCAACATCTTCTTTGCATTGCTTTAGGGTTATGATTATTTCAGCGATTTTTGGTTAGGCATGCTCTCAATAGTGCTTGTGTGGACATGATTTTTTTTTTTTGAGAATGGAAAACCTTTTCAGAAATTCTCAACTATGGATGAACAAGGCTTTAGAGTTTTCTGTCTTCTCTACTTTCATATTGTCTAAATAACAGGTTAATGGCCTATGACATATCAACAATTTCAGATTTTCAGAATCTACTGTGTCACCATCAATTTGACTGTGTAACCCTAGAGTGAAGCCAATATTTGCTGCCAGTGAAGCATTCAGATGTAATTAGAAATTCCAGTTAAGAAGCCTAAAATAATAATGAACAACACATTTTACATATCAAAATGTTCGGCTACACTAGAGCAAGTCACAAGGAGGTTTTTTCTTTGTAATGCACGTGCAAGTGCGCACACACACACACACACACACACACACACACACACACATCCCTACACATAGCCACAAAACCTATTGTGAAGCTGAATGCAAAAGGGGAATTCATAAGGGGAGGCAATGCAACTGCATGTTTAGTTCATCATGACATGATGATGAAAGTTTGATCTGGGCGGTGTAAATTGTGCATCTGTTTGAGCTCAGATGTTTTGCAGTTACTTGAGCAAATCATTTGTGTTTATCCTGTCAAATGAATTTACAGAGACAACAGTAGTGTATATGTAGAAGTGTTAATGTGTGTATGTGTTCTGTGTGGGTAGAGTTTGGGGGGGGGTAGGGGGTAGGGAGTTCGTGTGTGGTCGTGCATGTATATGTGTTTAACAGAGCAGCGTGTGTGTGTGTGTGTGTGTGTGTGTGTGTGTGTGTGTGTGTTTGTCAGCTGCTGGTGGTGTCAACTCTATATTTAGCTTTTCCGTTTGAAGTCTGTTGTCCAGCCACTTTCCCAAAGGATCATGGGACTGAAGAGAGAGTCTGACTCCGTCAATAAAATAAGAATAATGATGTTGCTTTTACTGACATGCCCGAGGATAAATATAACTGGTAACAATCAAACTCTGATATCACATATCAGATAACAGTAAATATTTGGTGTCTAAGCACAACTGCAAGTTATTTTTGAAGACATTTTAGAATCAGTAATATTAAGTTGACATCAATAACATTAAAATCTGCTCAGCTTTCTAAGTTGATGCCACCATGCTAAAACAGCTTTTAATGTACGATTGATTAGACTTGGGCATTATCAAAGTATTACAGTAAACAATGGTATTCAGAAATCCCAAAGGTGTGATCTTTTAATACTAACTAAAAAGCCTCTGCCCCTGTTTGGGAGTTTTTCATTGCATAACTTTATCTTGAGATGACTTCCTCCAACTACAAAATCAGTGTATCAGCAACATGGTTTTATTTATTCAACATATAATCACTGGCGTTTAGCCCATTGGTATGTGCTGCAACAAGCGCTATCAATTCCTCCAGCAAGAAGGGCACTTATTTCCTCTATCTATTCATTATTCTATGTGCCATATTTAAACCCAGCTAGACTTGTCTAATGGCCTAAGTGCATATAAGAAACAAAGCACTGTAGGCTGGACAGTGTCATATAAGCTACAATGACGTCTATCACCAGTAGCTCCACTTTTACTTTTTTTTTTTTTTAACTTTTTTTTCATATGTGGTATACCCTGGTGAAATGTAAGAAGTAAAATAGACACCACCCAAGTATATACAACGGATGTGTGTTCCTCATCATCAGATCGTTCTGTTCTTTGTGGCTCTGAGAATATAGGAGTTGCCAGGTCCCCCTCCAGGACCATGACTTTGCTTGATTTAATGCCAAAGGCCCATGTTGTGTCGGTGAGATCCCTGAATAGACAAGGACTCAGTTTTGGAATTGAAAAAAGTATGATGCAGACACTTTACCAACATAAGTCATATGTTAAAACTGTTTCTTGATTTCTCACTCTACTGCACTCATACACCAGAAATGATGAAGGGGCTTTTCCCTGCCGTCGGTGATGAAAAATGACCTGACATGAGCATGATGTTATTGGAGCAGCAATCCTGGAGTTTCCCAGTTGAAGACCACATCACCAGCACAGCAGAGAAAATGAGCTACCTACAAGTTGCCTAACAACCACAGACACAGGAGCAATACCTGACCCGTAGCCTCTTAAAACACTCTTAAATTAGCATCCAGATCGTGGCACGGCTGGGAAAATAGTCAGACACTGGCACGCACTAAGTCTGAGAATATCAACAGTACATAGCAGCCAAACTCTACTCAGCCATGTCACAATTCTATTTCGGGAATAATGCAATATTGGAATATATAAATATCAGTGGTAATTTCCCTAACTTAGGAAAAAGCTAATTAAACACTGCAGATCTCTATGTGATTGTTTTATCTGGATTATTAAAATTCTGATGAAAGATTGTGATTAAACCACTCTTCACAATGAAATATTACCACCTCCTCTCATGCTGACTGGATTTCGTCATCAAATTTATAATATTCCCACACATTTCCCTCCACCATCAGTGTGACAGGCATCACCTTTTAGTACATTTCTTGTATTACAATGACATTTATTAAGACATAATTGTGAAAGTCAAATCAATCTGGCCATCTTTACTTTACTCATTCACCATGTCCCAAGGGTGGGGTTTTTGGGGTAGGGTGCGGGGTCTCAGGTCTGTGGAATGCCAGGGCAGCCAGGAGCCAAGCAGTGTGGATGACATGGTGGTAAAATGGCATGATGGGAAATTGTTTGAGGATGCTTTTTTTAACCACCGGACACATGAAACTAAGAGGACAATCTGTGTTTTAAATACACAAACAACACTGCAAAAACAACTCTGTGTAGTGTCCAACACTGTATAAATTTGTGTCATGGTGAATAAACAGTAATGTATACATTCACAGACATACTGTTGATTAGACCTGGCAGCTGCACGAAGAATGTGATAATAGGGAGATAGTGAGTATATTACTGAGTGACAGTGATAGAACGCCGAGTGAAAGATGGTGAAAATCCTATGATGTTTTATTACGATTTAAACAGGGTGTAGGTGAAGGGTGTTCAGCTGGCTTCATCCTTCATAAATGCTGAATGCAAGTTGCCCGGCAACTAACCAAATACACGTACACACATGCCAATGAGTTGAGCCGCCGCAGCACAAGAGTAACACAAGGACGAGCAGATGAGAGTAAAGGAGGGAGGAAGTAAGAGAGATAGTCATAGGCAGTGTGTGTGTGTGTGTGTGTGTGTGTGTGTGTGTGTGTGTGTGTGTGTTTACACATTGGTTATTGCATGCAAGCGTGCAACATGGAAACCAGAGCATCTTTATAGACATATTTTACGAGAAAACGTGTTCCAGATCTATTTTAGGTCTATCTTAGAAGAGATATGATATCAAAAGCCAGCAACAACTAAGTGCCCGATATAGTGAGCAGTGGGCATCAAATCACCCCATGTGACTCATGAGTCACACCAGATAGAAAGGCCACTTCCTGTTTTATCGCAGTCCAGTTGGCCCAGACTTCTGTCAGTAAAATGAGCACTGTTTCATGAGAGCACAATGCACAACTTAACATTCAGTACAAGTAAACTCTAAGAAGCCAAAGTGATGACATTATCAGACATTAATTGGATGCTGCCCACAGTTCGCCAAGGACAGGATCACTGTGCAAATATCAGGGTCAAAGCCAAGAATCTGGTCTTTCATTGGGCTGTCTGTACATATATTAGTTTGCTTAAAGGAAATGATCATTTGTATATCATTACTTACTTCTCCCATGCGAAGAATCCAAAAATGGATAAAATTCTCGATGAATTGAGGTAAAAGAGGTCCGCATTTACCGCAACAAAATTCGTTTGACTCATGTGACTTTGCGGAATCCACATTAGCCCATCAAACCACCAAAGTTAAAAAGGCATCCGACTAGATAAATGAGACTTGGATTACAATGCACAAGTTGTGTCAGAGTTTGAAAATGGGTTTGCACATGGATGTTTTGATATAGTTTTAATGAATGTAGACCCATATGTCTTCAATTCATCAACAAAAACAGGCAAAACATTGTTTTTCTCAAATGGTAGTTTTAATCATTTTACAGTTTCAGATAATTTTATTATTTATATTATTTTATTATTTATTGAATATTTTTGGACAAAGATCATGTGTTGATGTGACTTAAACTCAAGTCACATCAACAGAACATAGCTCACCAAAAATATGCAAAACGAGAAAAACATATCATTGTGTATCCAGCTTAAAGGATGAAAGTTTGGACATTGTAGCCTATTCCACTTATTTCAGTCTGATGCAATAAAAAACAGTAAAAATCTGTATAGCTTTATCAAGCAAGGACTTTCACTTGGCATGTAAGTAAATATTTTGATTGATTATTAAATAGGCTAGTTTATGAATTGATATACAGTAAGCTGCAGCATGGGAGCTCAGAAATCATCTGTTTGGTTTTGATAAACACAAGAGGGAGCAAGAGGACAACTAGACAGTATGAACTGCTGTGACACCTCCTCCTCAATTGAAACCTGGCCCCTCTGCCTTATTTAGTGCAGTTACAATTAGAAATGATCAGTGCCTTCAGTGTAAACATCACAAGTGTTAGATCATCTCCAATATATCTACACCACCTACAGTGACAACAGGAATGATTTAAGGACAAAACATTGCTCAGTTATCACATTTATCAGGGCACTAAGAATTTTATTGTACACTGGAAATGTTCTTTATGGTTAAATATCGTTAACTTTGCACATTGGATGTTGTTGTACTGTGAATGCTGAGGTGAACTGTAAAGACTACTCTGCATGTACAGGGCACTTAGGCATGTTCTCCTGACCTCTTTTCCCCATCTTTCCTTCTTTCCTTCCATTAATCTTGTGTTTTTGGGGGGGGCACAAAGCACATTTTTTGTGTCATCCCAAAATAAACAGTTCAGGAGTGTTCATGTAAATAGGAAATTAACGTTACCTCTGAGATTAATTCTAAAGATTTCATGACAACTGTCAAACATTTATTAAATATAACCTTGAAACATGTGTCCTTATTTTTTTTAAGGACATATAACTATTAGCTTTTGTATAGAATTTAGTAGCATAAGAAACGTGAATGGCCCTATTTAGAGCCAGTGATTAGTTTGGTCCTTCTGGGCTACTGTAGAAACAACATGGTGGACTTTGTGGAAGAGGACTTGCTCTATATGTGGATATAAAAGGCTCACTAAACTAACAAAAACACAACGTTTCTTGATATCGAGTCACTGTAAAGTATTCAAATAGTTATCAGCATTATACTCAATTCACGCTAATATATCCACCTAAGTCCTACACCCTGGACCAGCATTATTACAGAGCAGGAAGCCAGTTTGGAAGGTGGATATGCTTAATGTTGTCTAGCTAGCAGCTGGAAATAGTCCCAATAGTTTGATTTTGTTGAGAGGAGAGATGACAAGAATACTGTTGCTGTTCAGCCGCGAAGTACATGTCCTCAAACCTCCCGAAATGCCTACTACAGCGGCACAAAAAGGTGGAGCTCCAGAAAATACACCCCACCAAAGGCGAGCCCTCCTTGGCTGTGGAGGATAGCTGCAGCTCTACTCTGGATAAACAATCAAAACTGGATTTTTTACTTGGACAACTCCACGGTACAAACAACAAAGAACTGATGAAGCTTGTGGCTGGATATGTGGCTGGTAAAATGTTGCCTATCTCCACTGTTGACTCTCCATCTTTTAGACAGAGCCTTGGGGAAATATACGCTAACCTTGCATAGCACACAAAGACTAGGTGAGTAAAAGATACTTCAAATTTTCCTTAAAAAGTATGTATTTTTTGTTTGCTTGTTTTAATAAAAAGGGTTTGGTCCTCATGTTCAGGAGAGGCAGAGGAAGGTTCAGTTATTGCTTGTATGGTGTACCTTTGTGTGCGTCTATTGATCAAAGTGGTAGTGTTAAAATTAATAGTTTAAATTATATAAAATATATCATATGTTATAAAATATGTAAAATGAATATTTCTTGAAAAGATGAGAAGTGGGGGGAAATAGAATTGAGGGATTATTATTATATTAGATTATTAGAAATATAAGAGAATTATATATTTTAAAAATATGTAATTTATTTTTTTTTAATATATAAATAATTTAAAATAAATTTGTGTAAGTGCTTCAAGTAAAAATAAGTGCTAAAATAATTAAAACACCTGGGTCCATAATAAAACCAAATAGTGGTATGTGCAATTATTAAACCCCCCCAAAACCAGTGGTTATGGCCTTGATTGTAATGTATTATTTTCTTTTAATTGTTGATTTTTTTTTTTTTAAAGCCTAAAGTTTAGGTTTAAATAACGGAAACACATACGGGTGTCGACGGGTAGACGGTCCTCGTTACAACGGTGTCACAAAAACTGGTGTTATTTAATAAAAAATAAAAACAACCTTTGCCTTTTGCAAGCTGAGTTTTAAGGTGAAAGGACGCAACTGATGTCAAACATTTTTGGGGGGTGTAACGGAAAAGTAATGTAATGGGTAGTCTAACCTTAATGAATTACCACTAATACTTTTTTTTAAAAAAAGGGTAATTAGTTATAAGTTGCATTTTTAGAGTAACGAACCCAACACTGCCCTGGACCCTTAAGAAACCTGGACGTATGTAGCCCACCTGTGCACACCTGTAACCTGATCGATGTTTCTCCACGTTTTGTGCATGCATGCATGCGCGCTTATGCATAATGAATGCATGACGTTTGCGAGTAGGTGTAATACTCAGAGCTCATCTCTCTGACTGTTGTGACTGTTTGATTAAGATGATGACGTAGCAGCAGGTCGATCCCTGCTGCTTCACCTCTGATACGTTATTTCCGCAGTCGTCGTGCAGCCTGAGTCGATACATAGGCCTACAGCACGTTACGTGTTCTCACATCCTCCTCCCCATCCTCACGCCCCGCCTTTTCACTGTGAGGAATTAGTTTTTTCAGCCATTCATTTATATTTTTCCGTCACATGGGCTCTTTGGGTGCAATGTGAGCTGTCGACGCTGGCTGCGTCTCGTTTGAAAATGATGGGAATTTAAAAGAGGGACCAGAGCAAATCGGAACTCCGCATCTTTCTGTCTGCATCTCCTCCGCTGCTGGGAGGCTTCAGAGGAGGATCATGCAACACCTTAAGCCATGGCGAGCTCTGCTCCTTTTGACCGTGCTGTGCCATCCAGGGATCTCAGATAAATACGGTAAGATGATGATGATGATGATGATGATGATGATGACACGGTCTTGAGCAGAAAATCACGGTCATATTCCTGTAATGTTCCCACTGGTACATGGTGAGGCTAAGTAGCTAATGACTTTACAGTGATCTCATCCCATACTTTATCCCCTGTGGCATCGCTGTCACTATCCTGTGATGTTCCAACAGAGACTAAATATAGGGATATGTGTACTTATGTTGATTTGCCATATGGTCTATGTGGGGAAACATAGAGGCTGATAATGAGATTATAGTGAGGTGAAGGAGATGGTGGATGCAAAGAGTGACAGGGAGTCTAATGGGTGTTTGATTGCTTTTTCTTGTAGAGCCTTGGGTCATTTTGAATTATGATCCATGTCCTGTCAACAACACTGCTGATGCTTATTGGCATTGCCTTATCATTTGCAGTCTTTTTCTATTGAAAAGAGAATAGGAGACCTGCCAAATCCAGTTGTTGAGGATAAATGAATAATGCCAAGAGTGTCCATTACACAGTTGAAAAAATAGAAATAGCAGGAATATGTTCAAAAAATAAATTAAGAGACAAAAAGTTATGTGCCAGTAAAATTTGTATGATACAGTAGGATGAGGACAGATTCCAGTAAACAAAAAAAGACTGCTTTTAATCAGATATGCTGTAAACTGCATATATTCTGTATTGAATTCAAAAAAGAAAGACAGAAAACAAGATAAATGACACTTTTTCCTTTATTTTGAAAATGTGTTTACTGATGCCTCAGTGTCAACCTCACATCCCCCTCTCAGCAGTAGAGAGGGCAGTGAGAGCAGCAGTCACAGCTGTATTACTGACTATATTATTGACGATGGCAGCAGTGCTAGTTTCGGCTTAACTAATACATATTGACAGTTGCAAATTCTGATATCATTATTTTTCTTTGAGTAGATTGATGTATTGAACTGGCATAATTTGGAAGTAACACAATGATGCAACAAGTGAACTGTTACACCCCCTGTGTATTTTTACATGGGGTAAAAATACAAATTTTACATTTTAAATTTTACATTTTTAAATTATTTTTCCTCCCAAAAAAACACAATCTGTCTGACACGTGCAGGTGAAGATTTGTGAAGTATGGAGTGAATTCAATGAGTAATTCAGAGTGAGATTGAGAAAGGTTAAATGTTATTCTCACCCTCAGGTTGTCTTAGACAAAAAGACTGTTTTCACAGAAGGGTTTACCACCCCATTACTCCCCTCCCCCCTGTGCTGTATATTCAAGGGCTGACTATTTTTATTTTCATCTTCAATAAACCTGTTGATTATTTTATAGATTAATCAATTAATTGTATACTCTATAAAATATCAGGAAATAGTGAAAAATGTCAATCAGTTTTTCTCAGAGCCCAACATATTCAGATATTCAGTTTACCATCATGGAGCAGTAAACAAAAAACAGAAAACATCCACATTTGGGAAGCTGGCATCAGAGAATTTTGACTTTTTTTTTAGTTAAAAAAATTAATACAAGCAGCTGAATTAGTTGGCAATTAATTTAATAGCTGACAACTTGTTGATACATCTGCGAATCATTGCAGCTGTAGTAAACATGACATCACTTGAATAATGTGAGATATATTTCAGTTTTGTCATGCAAGTGCAATCACTCAAATGTAATGCATTATACATCTTATAAATAAATCATTTTACATTGGCTGCAGGGTTCTATGACATTTATAAAACAACAAAAAAAAAACGTCTATTAAAAAAAGAATTAAGATTTTTACATATTTTCCATTTTAAAAAAATGCCTACCTCATAGAGAAAACATTTAAAATCCAACATCATAGAAAACCTATGAGAACCTACAATATTATTAACAAAAAAAAACACTTAAAAGTGAACAAATGGACAGCTCAATAAGAAGCCATTCTGCAAGTGCCTCAGATTTCAGCACCATGGAGAGAAACGACTTTTGCTTCCCTTTGTCCATTCATCCATTAACGCCTCCTTGCTTCCACCTCTCTTCTTTCACGCATGCATCCATCCATCTGCTCATTTGATTAGCCATCCATCCTTATGTCCAACTGTCCGTCCTAACACTCATTGTATGGTTTTGTGTCAGGAATGAGGTCTCTGCAACCGGCTGTTTCCCTTGGGACAGATGTCCTGTTGCTATGACAAATACTGTCTTATATGTCAGGTTTGTCCTCATATTGCTCACCAGACTTGTGAGATTCTTTGGAACCTTTGTTCCCTTTGTTGCTTAGAGTGCACATTTTTTCATTTTAAATGAATATAATTGTTCTAACAAAAATAACTTATTGTTGCTACTACTGCCAGCCTGACTGTTGGCCTTCGAGAGAATGCCTGTAACGTTTACTTCTTTATCAATGCTTGTAATGTTTACTTCTTTATCAATGTTGCATTTATTTATCAAACCAGAGTGGATCAGACATTAAAACAAGATCCACAAATGGACCCCCACCCCCCACCAAAAAAAAGTCGACATATTTTTGTCATTTGTTTTAGCTCTATGTTCCTTGTTGGCTCAACACTACCAGATGTCCTTTTCTGGACAACCAGTCATCATTGTTTTATGACTAAGACTGGCATTTATGTCTTGTCAACATTGCAGTGATGTGTCAGTCCATCTGCAAGCCCCTGTGTGCTACAATTTCTCAGATACCTCATTATTTCACATAAAGGTTCGCTTAACCTGCCGTAATTTATAGAAGCAGGTCTCCGGGAGAATGGGCATGCTGTTCTGCAAAACAACAACTAGAAACTCTGATGTTGTTTTTGTCATCATATTTGTGTGTAAGATGCTCAAAATAATTTAAGATGATATGAAAACCAATAATTTGCCCATATTATCCATTAACATATAGCCCGAGGTTTTAAGTAAAAGGGGTGAGAAGGAATTAAAAAACAAGATACACATTTGCACTGTGTGTGTGCAGAGTGTGTTTTTCTCTTCAAAGAAAGTAGAGATGAGTCACTGAGACTGATGTTAGGTTTTGCGTCATATTAGTTAATGGTAGAGAAAATAGTTTTTAGTCTTTTCAATCCATGTTTGCATTCAGGTAAACATTCAATCCACTGATCAATCCATTTTGCCAAACAGCTGCTCACCTGCCATATTTTGCATTTAATTTTGGATAATAATTTGCATTTATCTGTCATTTCTTCACATCCACCTATTTGTGTCTCATACATGCAAACAGACACCAAAAGTGATCCTAATTGGGGGCAAAAAGTGAGCTGTGACGTGTGAGCATAAGCCGTGAATATTCTGCTCTGTTATGCTCTTATCTATTGTCAGCCACCTGCTCCTTCCCACACTGCCCTCCAAGGTCTTACTCACCACCCCAAAATAGGAAATAGTGAAACAGCTAAAAACAAAATGCAAAGGAATTACCAAAAATACTGGTGATACCACCACTGTACAAACTAGATTACAAGTCATAATAACATTGTCACCCACAGATACTGTCAGTATAACGGTATATCTTCATAGTCAGCATTTTATCTTCAGACATGTTTATCAAAGATGTTTGTAGAAATATTGATGGCCTTTTCCACCAGTAACACATTTCAATGAGAAAAAAACATAACATAACATAACATTTTGCATTTCAAGGTTTTCAGAAGTTGCAGGTTTAATGCTAATTAACGACACCACTCGAGCTGAGGCAGCTTTTAAAATGTGCTTGTGCAATTATATAAAAGTCTTACAAACATTAAGTGCAGCGTAGGTTGGCTTTGACACCGGTAGACAGTACGTGTATTTTAGTAACCATTGTGCAGTACATTTGAAGCTGATTGTAATGAGTGAGCCGGGGCTAAGCTCACGTTGTTGTGTTCTCATTTCAACCCTCTAAATGTGAGTTAAAGCTGTTGTTGTCATGGAAATTGCTGTGAAAGATTTTTACTCTGAGTACCTGTTAGCCCCCTCTTTGTCTTTCTACCTCAGGCTGCCTGTTTGAGAGGAAACTGTGCACAAGGGATCAGTTCTGCTTAGATGGTGAGTACAACACACACACACACACACACACACACACACACACACACACACACACACACTGCACACACACACTGTACACACACATCATTCACAAAAACTATGTCTCTTGAACTTAAACATTAAACTTGTAAGACAGTCCACTCTCAATACTTTATGTACTTCTACAGCATATTAAAAGATATACCCTGCAGTGGACACACACACACAGACACACACGTAAGGACGTCAACACAAAGACTGTGTGTGAAAAGATACAAACACGAGTCAAGGATTTTTCCTCTGTCAGCCCCATGTGTCTGTCTCGTGGATGTATTATAGTGAAGGTCTGTCTCTCACCGTCACCTGCCCCTCTCCCTTTCCCTCACTTTTATCTAAGCCCCTCCCCCGCTCCTCTGTCTCCATGGCAACACTGACATCACTGTGAGGTCGACACCCCCACAGTTGTTGTGCTAATGCAGCGATGAGTCACTGACGCACACTTACGCACTTCTCTGTGGAAATTGCACTTACGCACATGAACAACCTTTAGATGTAATACAAAATGGATCAGCGTACTGTTCTGAAGCAGACACAGACACTGTGTTTATGCACATCTGTGGGTCTGAGGAAAGAAAAATAACAGCTAGTCAAAGGTTACTGGTCTGATTGGCTGAAATGAGCCCTCTGTCTTTCTGTCTGTCTCTCTGTCTCTGTGTCTCTTCAAGAGAAAACAGTGCAAAATAAGCTGTAAACAATCTGTGTTTTTCTTGGACACCAGCAAACACTGATTGACCTCATTTTTTAGCTTGTGAGAGGAAAATATTAAAGTCCACAGAGAGACAATACCCACCAGCAGTCTCCATAGACACACAAAGGTCTCCCACATAAAGAATAAGCAGCTAGTGTTGAGTTTAAAAGAGGTCGAAGATGTGTTTGACTGCTTGAGACAACGAGGAGCAACAGCACAATCAATAGAAAACATTCAGGCTCTTTTGGGTCTTAATTAACTGAAGCAACAGTATCACGTCCAAATAATTAATGTCTGTCTGTGCTCATTATAGTCCCTTTGAATCATATAGTATTACACAATGAGTGCATTGCTGTAAGCTGTCTTTAACCCTTTTATACCTGAGTAAATTTATGTGATTTCTTTGAAAAAAAAAACATTGGAAGGAATTTTGCAAGAAATTTTTTTTTTTAAAAAGCCTCTTTGTGAAAAATTTCAAATGATACTTTCTCATCAAATGGAAGATGGATTATGTTCTGTGTGTATTGGTGTGCTGTATGTAATGCACAGCATGTTTTAGCAGTTGTTTATCTGTATCTGGGACAGGCAGATAGAAAAATTTCGGGTTGAGACTGCCCACAGTTTTAATACATTTGGTAGAGGCAGTGGAGCGTGCAATGTTTGGCATGGAGCTGTTCCACCCCAGTCACAGGTGGAGCTGTTTGTTTTTGCCATCTTGGGTTATAATTTAATTAAACCTGGGCCAAGGTCACGTTTTTATGTTGTTGCAGGCATCCCCCCTGTCAGCTTTTATAGTCTGTTAGAGTGCGAGGCCTGTTTCAGACAGAACAAGGTCATACATTTTCACCTGAGTTCTGTTTGCACATGTGTAGCACCATGACCATGTCAGTTATCTGCCCCTTGAGGTGCATACTTGGGGGATACTAGGTCAAAGTACAACAGGTAATTATAGTGCCTTCAATGCCAAATAAGATGTAAATTCATGTGTTTGTTAGACACCAACAAACACTAATTGAATGAATTTTGTAGCTTTTTTCTAGCTTGTAAACTATTAAAGTCCACACACACTGCAAGCACCAGCAGTCTCCATGGATACACACAGGTGCCCCACATACATAATAAGCAGTAACCGTGTTGAGTTTTGATAAAGAGATTGAAGATGCGTTTGAGTGCATGAAACAACTCGGAGCAACAGTTCAATCAGTTGAGAACATTAATAGTCTTTTGGGTCTTAATTAAAGGTCTGTTTCACTGCTGGAAAGAGCTAGGCTGTCTGCAGTAGGCAAAAGCTATTTTAAATTGGTGCTATATGACCAGAGAAAACAGAAAAAGGGTTGTGGCATCTGCTTTTGCTCAAGAGCTAGAAAAAAGAATGCACTGCGCCGCACTGGACCAATAAACAATCCTGCTGGTGGGTGATGTAATGCAGCTTATTTGTTTTGACACAAGAAACACTATGGTGACCTGCTTGTTACAGACTATCTCAGATCACAGTAAAACAGTAAGATAAAGTATGTTTCTGAAAACATTTGAGGCGAGAACCAGGCAAAGCAGTAACAGAGTCTTGGTTAATATTTGCTTAGTTTTATCTCAGTATTTTCAGCTACTGTTTTTCACAACAATGGAAACAATATGGCTGCCACTTCCTGCTCACAAATTCTCATATTATAGCCAAACGGTGCACTAAAATATGTTTATGAAGACATATTAGGGGAGAAAAAGACAATATAGTAACAGAATATTGGTTTAAATTTATTTAGCACTGATGAGTTTTACCGTTTCATCAGAGTTTGAGAGGGGGGGCTTCTGTCTCAATCTGTTTTTTTACTCTTTGTGTCTGTGGTGGCGGACATTCGAAAATTCGAGTATAATATAAATGGAGTATAATCTGTAGCAACAGACTTAAAGCCATGCAAAGAGAATGAGTTGACAGATGAGCAGTGAGATCTTGGTGCTGGTTAGATTAAAGGAAGTTTACCACAGTTAATTTACACAAATACCCACATTTTTATGATAGTATCCCTTTAAGTGAAGCATCTCATCCAAATTATCTATACCTTTTGTGCACAGGTGTAGCACCTTGTCAGCCAGCTGCTCCTTGAGGTCCTGATTTGGGGGATATGAGGTTGATATGTAGCCTGTATCTTGGCTGCCCACTACAAAAGGATTGGTGGGAATGACATAATTGGCCATACAGCAGCAGCACATGTGTGTGGTGCTCCACACAAGTCAGTGGGCAAGTCTGTGAGAACGTCAGACGGATGGTGTTGTTTAGCTGTCAATTGAAATCAATAAGAGCTGAAATGAATAAAAAAAATAATCAAGAAACCATCTGGTATACCACTTGTTTATGTCCCTATGACTTTATTGTGATTACTTACCCTTTTTCACCGAGGGCTGAACCTTCACCTACGTTTAGACCTACCAATGCTTGTCATCATAATTAATTTGACAATAATATATTGCTTTTTCTTTCACATATAAGAGATGTCAAAAACTGAAAACTATGGTATTCTCCCTGCACAAAAGTGGTATCTGCAGAAATAACCCAAGCTCTAGGAATAGTCCCAATCCAATCAATCCATGCAGTTTGCTGTCTTCTCCCCATTCATCTTCCATTTCCTCCTCCTCATGTTCCTCTCCTCTCTGTCATCAGTCAGTTCACCACCAGGAATACGACGAGCTACTGTATCCTCACCCTAACAGCGCAATCCATCGCCAGGATACAATATCCCCACATCATCAGCATCAACTGTTTGTAATTTGATTTTGGGTTTTAACTGACTCAGATAGATAGTAAAACAGTGGGGAAAAGATGCACAGGTTTGTATCTGTAATCAGTATTCTGTGTGTCTTTTCAGACTGAGGATCAGCTTGGTTAAACCATAACACCAACACAAGGCTAAAACATTTACCTGATTGTGTACCCACTCTCTGCAAAACAGAGATAAAGTACTGTTGAGTACATCAAGTAGCAGTGTTGTGTGGAACAATTCATCGTTTCACTGTGACAGGTCGTGATGTGTGAGATTTAGCTGGTGTGGTGAAAGACTGTGGTGACTCATCAGTGCACCAGATAATACATAGTCTGCTCTGCCTTGTCATTATTCCCATCACATCGCAAAGCTATCTTTTTCTTCAGAAACAAACTCATTTTCAGTCGCTGAGATTTGAGGTGAAAGACAGTTTTTGCTGATGTGATATCAATAATAAACGCTCTTCATAAAGTAAGAAATATAAGACTTTGCAGTATAATTCACTTGTTTAACCACTTTGAAATGTACAAAGTTCTTTCTGGTTCTTTCCACTTGAATCTTTTGTATTTGATGCAGAAGCAGGATACTGTGTTGGTCAAAAGTTTTCTAGTATGAACCACTTGATCCCGTGGCTGCTGCCACTTTTCATTCTGGCTTTAATTTCCAAAGTAGTTATTTAAGTCATTCATTTATCATTGAGAAGTGATGAACCATCTAAATCATGTACCCAATCAACGTGTTCCAGGCTTAAGATCGAATGCAGAAAATTGTGTGGTCTACAACTGACATAATGTTCAGAATCGGTACTTTTTTATGTACTGAAGTTCAAAAGATGTATTATTTTGTGATCTTGCAATGAGAACAGTTCTTAGAAAACAATGCTGAATCAATGCTATCATTACCTCTGTTGCCATGAGGCTGCCTGCAGGTTAGCAACTATTTCAAAGGAAATTTCGAAAGCAAACACTGACACTGTCAAAAGTAGTGACAAGCGCTGTAAGTGTGTGGGCTGCACTTTAAAACTATGACTCACTGCTGTGGGCTTGTATGGTGTGGGCTACCAGAAGAATTACTGATGTTATTGCAAAGTTCTGTATTGTACCTCAAGGGCAGTTTCACTGAAAATCAGAGAAAATGAAAAATAGTTGATGTTTGGTTAATTTGTTCTAAGAGACTGTATTTTCTCTGGGCCTTATTTTACAACAGGAATTTGGAATTAGTATGAAAAGACAGGTGTTATTTATGACATAGCAATGGCTCAGCTCTATTGTAGTGACCCGGAACTAACTTTTTTGAAATCTAAACTATACTGGCAAGAGTTAAGTGTGTGTGTGTGTGTGTGTGTGTGTGTGTGTGTGTGTGTGTGAACGTGCGTGTGTGTAAACGTGCGTGTGTGTATGTGTTCATTCCAGATGGGCTGTTTGGTCAGTGCCGTAGCTCTAAGCAGGACCTGGTCCAGTACCAGGTGTCCGTTCCCGTTCTGAAGAGGATGCAGGAAGTCCTCAAACAGCTCATGCTACAAGGTGAGGTGATACATGGAAAGAGTCAGCAGCATTCCTTGATGAAGCTAAAACTGTCAGAGTAAATACCTCATTGCTCTGTGAAGGAAGTCAAATGTTAATATAGTTGCGTGTGGTTGTGTGTATCTCCTTTATTAATCAGTTTTAACAGGTTTTTTTGTGAATTACAAGTCCATTCCATCTGCATCATAGTGTGGTGCAGGAATTACTCAAAAAACCTGGCAATTAATTAACATTGCACTTTCGGGTTCCCTCGTCTTAAAATCAGTAGTTTTTGCTTAGATGCCTGAAATAAGGTCTGTGGTTAACACAAGTTTAAAAGACTTTCATGTTTTGTTTTATGACATAAAAGCGGTCAATAAATCCCCCACTTGTTAATTTTGAAGCTTTTATGTCTTAAAAGGTGGTTGCTAAAAAGTGGCTAAATGAGACAACAGAGACTGTCAGTGATAATAATGTCTTGTAGTATGTTTGCTTTTTTTTGGGTTGATTGCATTTACACTTCAAAAATTCTATAAGTGGTGTTCATTTGTGAAGATTATCTTGTTGAACATAATGTGTAAGTATCATACATTTTTCTTTGCCAAAGATCTCATTTTCTGGAATAACCCAAAATCCAATGGAAAAGTAGCATTGAGTTTTGTTGAGGGAACTAGGGCAACGCAAACTTCTGGGTTAGACCAGACAAAAAAAGTCATCCTTGCAGCTTTCCTGCTTTATTGTGCCTAGAATTTAAATTTCAGTCTACTAATGGTCTCATTTAAAGACAGTCAGTATAAAATAAGAGTAATACTCTACAGCCATACCAGCAGCTCTGTGAGATTACAGCCTGCTTAGTCAATGTGCTGTGAGCTAAATGCTAATGTTACCCTGCTAACAGGCTGATGTTTACAATGAATCTTAGTTTAGCGTGTAAGCATGCTGCCACTTAAGACCACTAAACACCACCACTAAAATCCATTAACTGTACAAGCACTTTAACACAACTCCTATAAGAAACAGTATTGATTTCAGAGAATGCGTCTCTCCACACACACCTCAGTCTTGCACTCGCAGCTTCTTTAATTACTGTGTGTGTGTGTGTGTGTGTGTGTGTGTGTGGGTGTGGGTGTGTGTGTGTGTATGCAGGTCTTTCCTGGCAAGATGACATCACCCAATACATTTTATCAAAGGAGCTGAAGAGAGTTCCTCACACCACTCAACCCTCTAAGCCAAACTCTTCCTCCTCTTCTCATTCGTCTCCGTAAGTACGCTCCAGTTACAGTGATATCCAGTGAGGAATGCACCACTCACACAAAACACATGAGTCAAAGGACGGAGTCAGAGCCGTCCATTCATTTCACACTGATTCACCGTTTATTTCCCTCTGGACCTGGTCCTTTATCCTTCCCTCCTTTCAACTCCTGCATATCCATCCTTATCCTCTCTTTGTGTCTCTCTGCGTTGCCAGGTCCAAACAGAACATCCCCCACCACCACAGCTCTAAATCGGGGTCCGCACCTCCTGGTGGCAACTATGTGGACTACATGATTTTGGAGCCTCCTCAGTCCCCGCTACGCATGCAGACAGCCTCCATGGATCCATACACATACCACCAGGTACACATACACACACACACACACAAACTCACACACATTTTTTTTGTGTGTCAATTTTATATAACGGCATCACAATCTAGAATTTAACACATTGTAAATCACCCTAGAACATTATAATAGTGGTATATATATCAGGTTTCTGTGTTAAAAGATTATTATTGTATTATCAAAGAAGAGAAGACACAGATAAATATGAAGAATGTGAAAAAAATTGCAGATATCACCCATGCATGTACACAGTACTAAATCAGTGTAATGTGTCTCCTAATTTCAGCATAGATATCAAGATGAAGTAGAGAGATCACTCATTGGTGCAGGAGGTGGTTATGCCCGCCCCTCCTCAAGGTCCCAAGCCAATCAGAGAGAGCGAGAGCGTGACAGGCAGCTGCTACAGGAAGCCTTGTCTCTGTACCTTGCATCTGCACAACCCTCTTATCGCCACAGAGGAGCTGCGTCAATGGCTCCTGCAGGTAAACAGGACTTTCTGTTTTCCCAAAATAAAACAGAGGATAAAAGCTGCTCAGGAAAAATAGAAACATGACACAAAATTTTTGTCAAAACTAATAAATGAATAATAACTAAACAATAATCTTAACCATTAAAACTGATAATGCTATGAGCAGGTCTGCCTTATTATGAGGACCTGGAGCTGGAGATACCAGTGGACTATGTGGAAGACTACACGCTAGAGGAGAGACTTGGCACTGCTGGCAGACAACAATCGCCGCAGAATAAAAAAGTTGTTCAGGACATCAGCACTCTGTCTGGAAACAACGGTGAGGAAAACAAATTTGTATTGATGTATTACACAATTTCTTTGTAACAAGTTAAAATAAATGCTTCTATAGATTTAAGATATGGCTATGCTTACGCAGTGTGCACATATAGAACATCCATCATTTCTAAGTTGGGCATTGCAAAGAGAGTGCTAACGTTGCTGTCCTGTGTTAGATGGCCTGCTGCAGAGGATGTCAGGAGTCTTGCAGAGGTATGGAGTTGACCCCAGAGAGCTCAGTCAAGAGCAACTCTATAAGCTAGCCCTCATTCTGCAGCTGATGCAGCCCCAAGACAAAACAGGTAAGCTGTCGCTCATTTCAGATAGACAACTAAATAGAGTCCTATACATAAATTTAGGATTACGAAGCTACTATATTGAGTTTTAACATCTATATCTGTATATACGGAGGGTTTGAGGTAAAAAATCTGCAGTCTGCTAATAGGGGTGGGCAATATAGCCCTAAAATAATATCATGATCTTTCAGCGTATTATTGCGATAACAATATTCTTGATGATATGACAAAACAATGAAAAATTGATTGATGACACTCATATCAAAAACATACAATTGCAGCAAAGTAAGTTGACATGTCAACATAAATATAACAAAGTCACTTCAAATATTCACTAATTACCAAATAAAAGTTATCTCTCAGTTCTTTATTTTATAACAGTAACTGTAACTCGGAATTAGATTCAGGTTCCGTATAAACGGTACAAAGGGGATAAAATCAACCACAAATTACACATCTAAATAGTTGCCAAATACAGAAAGAGTACCCTTGAATCTATAAATAGTATGTATAGAGCATGTGTCACTCAACTGCTGACAGAGTTTATTCTGAGCGATAAGTCTTTAAAGACACTGAAAAATCTGGGGCTGTTCATGAAATATTTAGGACACCCAGGCCTAAAGACGCCACTGATTCTACATGACAGAAGTTGCTCTGAACTTTGCATCAATGTGGAGCTGGTGGCAATTCACTTTCAGACATGGTTGTTGTTGCTCTGCGCAACGGTATGATGTCATTATGTCAACAATTTGGGATATTATTGCAATATTAATTTTTCTCATCACATTTTAAATTATAGTGGTATAATTGTGAATACTATGATGTGGCCCACCCCAACATGCTACCTTTGGAAATGACTATTATTCCTTTATGATTTCATTCTTTTAACCATCATGTGCCAGTCAAGCAAGTGTTGTTATTTTAAGATGGTGGAGATCTAAATTTGGAATAAAACCTTATAAATATCCCAAAACATTTGATAGCTGACCCTTGAGTAAACAGGGAAAACAAATTATGCAGATTTCGCATTCAGTTTTATTGTAGTAATTGTTTAAAAACATCAGCTTGTCTCTCTCAACACAGATCCAATTGCAAAAGACCTCATCACCCTCAAGGAGGTATGTCAGCTTCTATTGTCAGCAGTGTTCACAAGAAGCAATCACAGACCTTAATCACTGACAGGTGTTCTGTCACTCCCCTTTAGACGCAGCTATTAAAAACAGACAGTGTGTCCCACAAACCAGAGAAGCCTGCCCCTGTTCCCGGTCCCCCTGACGTCCCTGCTGCCCCCTCGTCTGCCTCAGCCCAAGCTACACCTCCAGCCAACAGCGCCCCCCCTTCTGCCTCCCAGCCTCCGCAGGCAGCTCCTGCTGCAGCTGGACAAGGCTTGAAGGAGACGGGACCGCCACTGGTTGAGGGCACAGGAGCGAAGGAGGAGTATGGGTACATTGTCACCAACCAGAGGTCAGCACTCAATCAAAATTTCAGCTCATCTGTTTATTGCAAATAAACAGTTAAAAGATGAAGCACGTCTTTCCCTGTGGAGCCAATAATCAGTACCATGAAAGGTTCAGTTAAGTGATAGCTGAAAGCACTATCACAACATTAACTGCCACTAAAGAGCAGCAAATAGGACATTTATTAAACATGTTTTCAAAGATATTGGTGTTTTTCATTTGCAGTCCTCTGAGTTTGTATGATGGAGTGAAGCTGTTGGAGCTACTGGCTGACAAGATTCATCTGACAACCAGCAGCTTCATCAACATCAGGTAACAACATCAGTTTGTGAGAGAGTGGTAAATGTTATTATTTTACTCTAAACAATGAGAATATATATCACAGTTTCGAAGCATCCACATGTATGTTGCTGTGGTTTTGCATTGCCAGTGTGGTGGGCCCTGCGCTGACATTCCGTATCCGCCAGAATGAACACAACATGACGGCTGCAGAGGTGGCTGCTAAAGCTGGTGAGCCTCAAAAGCACACAAAGACACACAGACACCTATCTGCCCACACATACACACAAGCATGAAGTGAAAAGTTTGTGGGTGCATGGTGCTGTCGCTCTCACAACTTGCATTTTTCTCACATCAATAATAAAATGTTTTTTTTCCGCCCCGACAGTATCTGAGAAAAACTTCCTGGAGTCTGAGACAGGCCTGAAGATTGTGCAGACTGGTGTGGGAGAGGTAACTGATACACACCAACTCACTTAGCCTCTGAGGAAAATTTCCTTTGTAACTCCCTCCTATCAGTGACATATGAAGCAGTTGTCAAGGCAACAAAGATATAATCACTCCCCTGTATTCCTCTCCATTTCCCATCTATTCATTCATGGACCGTGTCTCGACAGATTATCAGACTTGCTGGTGTCAAATTAGACTACTGACAGACCCCCAGCTTGTTACTGTATTTTTGGTCTGGATCTTCCTTACTTTATTGTGGCTGTCTTTTGTTGTTAGTGTGCTTTGATTCTATATATTGACACAAGCATGCTAAAGGGACAGTCCCCCCCCCCCAAAGTTAAGAATACACCTTTTCTCCTCTTACCTGTATTGCTTTTTATCAGTCAAGATTGTTTTGTGTGAGATGCAGAGTGTTGGAAATATCAGCCATAGAGATGACTGCCTTCTCTTCAGTATAATGAAACTAGATGGCATTAGGCTTATAGTATCAAAAAATACATTTGAAAAACTCAACAGCTACATCTCTTTCCAGAAATCATAACCTGGTTACTCAAGATCAACTACAAACCTTGTTGTCAGCAGTTTGAGGTAGATATCTCTTTTTGTGGTTTACTGACATGCACCCGCTTACTGCATCACACAGAAGGATGTGTGCATCCACTCTAGGACCTACGATACGATATTATCATGATACTTAAGTCACAGTACAATACTATTGCAGTTTTAAACATTTTCTGATATACTGATGAGTATTGCAGTAAAATATTTTGCAATTTAATGTGACTTATTACGTTTTTCAACTGCAAATTATGTCCCAAAGATAAACTTTCTGTTTTATCTAGTATGATCAATCTGTTCATCTCATTTAATCCTTTTTATTTCGGCAAAATGCATCTAGTGGACTGAAAAAGCTATTGATTTATTATCTTAGTAGGCTACCAAAATTTGAATTTGTATTTGCTTTATGAATAATTGATATTTTACAAAATTGATACTTCGCATCGAGCATCCGTGCATTGATATAATATTGCCATCCAAAAAAACAATACTATGCTGTAATGATTTTCTTTCCCCCACCCCTAATCTACTCATGGACGAGAGATGTAAATATTAATGGCGTCCTCCAAGGCTGAGTTGTGATATGAGCTAGCTCAGTGGAGCTGGAAGTATCGAACTACTGGTTAAAATATATAGTAGGAACACAGTTCCTCCTGTGTAATAATCCAGCTTGCAGAAGGAAAATAGTTCCTACACTCTTGCATCTCAACAGATCAATAACTTTAACACTCGGCAGCTCACACCAAAACAATCTCTATTGATAAATAGCACTACAGGTCAGAGGAAAAATACGTATTTTTGATTTTGGTGTGAACTTTCCCTTTAAGTGATTTGCATCGGGTCATATTGCTTGTACAGCACTATAAAATGGTCGCTTGTGAAATGGTCGGGTGTGTTAGTGTTGAGGAAGACTACAAATCACCCAACACACAGCACAGGATTAAGGACTGGTTCAGATATGGTGTGTTTGCTGATTTAGAGTGTGTACTTGGTATTGCTCAGTGGAAATATTTTGATTAACTCGATTCTTATTACTGTCAGTAGACTTTCACACATACTAACCCTACTGTGGTAAAGATGTGGACATTTCACATCCAATTCTGAATTGGAGGTTATACAAACATCTACACTGGCTGGCTCCATCATCAAATACCATCAACAGAATGTGTCAGTGATGAAAATGAGCCCAGCTTGTAAGAATAATTACTTTATGAGCACAAGCAGCATACTGTTCTGTGATGCAGCACAGACAAAGGCAGCACATCCATCTCAGTTAAAAAGCTCATTTTCCGTCCAGCGCTACACTTGCTGTGCTGTAATAACATTGAGTGTGTGGGTGTTTGTCTCTACGCGTAAACCCCTGTGAGTGTGGGCCACCTGGAGGGCAAGTGGCCACAGCAAATCAGTGAGTCAACACCTCATTACAACCATCATTTCACTTGTTGCCATGGTGCTTTATCTCCCCAACCCCCCATCCACTACTGTGGCTCCCAGATCCCAGGTGCTATGGCAACAGTCACAGGTGTCATTAACCTCATTATCCGCTGTTCACACAAACAGCGCTGATTTTAGGTCTCTGAATCGTCGCCTGCATCTCACACTTTGTCTATAGTGGACTGATAGCAAAATGCCCATAATGACTGAATATAAGGATAAAACACACACACACACACACACTCTAACTGAACTCAGTGCTGCAGTTAATACATAACTGGAACACGTGTGTAAGTTTTGGTTAATTCATTCAGAAATGTCATTATCTTTCCAATAAACTCTGTTCTTATATTAACTGAAATTTCTAGTTTGTAGGATTTAGAGGCATCTATGATAGCAGAAATGGTATATAGTAGTACCAATGCTTTTATTTGTTTATAATCATGTGAAAATAATAATTGTTTTCATTACCTTAGAATGAGCTGTTTATATTTACATACAGAGCAGCTCTACTTCATGGGTGTAAAAAGAAAACCAGATACAGCAGTTGAAGCTGGCCGTTCATTCCAGTGAAAGTTGCTCAGTTGTGCATTAAGCCGAAAAAGTTCAACTGCTGCATGTAAAATTACCAGCATGATAAGCATCATGTGGTTCATAGAGAAGGCGCACTACAGACTTCATCAGGTCAAGCAGGATGCTTTCATTTTAGCCCCCCGCTAACTTAAATTGGGATAAAATTGTTAATTTGCGCAGCTCCTCGAGACTTTCCAAATGTTTGAAGGCCAAATAGATCAAATCCTGATACTGAAATGAGTCATTTTTTGGTGTTCTGACATTCAAAAGAATGTATCCACTGATTTGTAGACGTCAGATAAGTCAATGGGAAAATGGCCACAGGGCATCACATGGCAGTGGCTGTTTGCTCACATGAAAATTGGGCGGGTCCTCTCCCATAAAGTGGCCCGAACAGAGAAATCGGATGGTTTCAGATAGGGACATAGTTCTGCTAAACACTTTGCACACTGGAGAAGTTTCAGTTCTGCAATCTCACCACTAGATGCCACTAAATCCTACACACTAGACCTTCAAGGTACAAAATGTTTTTAAACATGTGCTAGTAAAGCTGAAAGATTTTTTTCCAAATTGATGATAAAGCACGGGACAATTTATATTGCTTTTAACAAACTATTTAAAAGCTGTTGATGCTATAGATGGTTTAGGTTTTACACGATTCTTCACATTCTTTGTGTTCAGGTCATCTGTTTACTTACAGCTCTAGATAAGGAAATGAATAATTTTTTTTGGTCAGTTGGTCAGTTTATTTAACTTTTTATGCATTTTTTTGAGTGACATTGAGTGTGGTGATTCAGGGGCAGTGTGTTCCTGTGGAAAAAAGCATTACAACTTTAAATTTTCTTCTGCTGTATATGGTTCTTGGCAGCATAGTGAGAACTGTTTTATCAGATGAAAAGGAGGTGGAATGACACACTGTGGCAATCTAGAGCATAAAGCATGGATGTGTGACTTGTATTTTATCATGGTTCACTGATCCCAGAGGAGCCTCTGCTGTCATGTTAGTGGACTCCTGGTTCACAGTACCTCGACTTCTGAGACCTCTGTTTTTAAAACTCACCATCAGCCTCTCACCTGTCATGTACAATTACACAGAAACAAACATGTTGTTAAATTGAATTGAGTGACCTTTGAATTTCAGCGGTGAGGGTAGATTCCCCGGAGTAGCTTAGCTCGGATAGTACTCTCCTAGGGCAAGATGTGCATGTCAACACAGTGAGGTAGCCCTTTGGTGAGATAATATTGTTTTCTTTGTGTTCCTTCCTATCTTACTTTCTGCTCTTTCTGATGTGTTTATCCCAGAGGACAGATGCACGGGGTCTCCCTCAGGTATCCAGGGTTTCCCAGGGCTCCAGTGGCACAGTCATCACCCTTGTTTCCATGGCAGTCGTAGGAGGCGTGCTGGTATTGGCCATGGCTGTAGCTTGTCTCAGGCACTACGCTCAGCAAGTGGCCAATGGCAAGCTTGGACTGGGGCCAGAGGGAGGAGCAGAGACACACTTTGACTACCAGGTAAGGCAGCATTAAGAGACTCAGGACTGAGAAAAGGCTATTTTTTCCAGAGGTTTTGTTTCTTTATTTTTACCTTGGTGTCAATGTCTTGATGGTATAATCCAGTTATTCCCAACTCGGGGTAGTTTTATTGGTGCAGTTACCAAGGGGTACATGGAAATATTATGGTGTAGCTCAACTAATTTGAAAGAAATTTAAAAAACAATATGATAACAAAACTAAAAGGACAAAAAAAGCACAGACCTCCACCAAGACTGAACGCCCTCTCCAATCTTGCAATGTTAAAAAATGTGATAAATAATTTGTGTATCTGTCCCGTGATTCAGATCAACTCCAAAATGCAGTGGGTTCCTCTTTTGCCCCTGCTACACCTTTTCATGAAGTTTCATAAAAATCAGCCTTCTGTTTTTTTCTGTAATCCTTTTTACAAACAAGCAAACCAAATTGAAAACTTAACCTGCTTTGCAGACGTAATAAAGAATAAATAAATACACATATTGAGTCAGCTGTGACCTGAACACAGTGTGTTGCAACTGAGAGTGCCTGAAAAGTAGTTAGCAAGAGGGAAACGATCCTGTAAAAATTTTCTAGAAGTGAAGTAAATGGTTTTAAAAAATGCAAAAAATAATGAATTTACAGTTCAAATAGTTAACTACAGGTAATAATGGCTAAAGCTCTCATGTTTGCCATAAGTAGTGTATATATCCAAACTTACTCTAACCTGACACTTTTATTGTTTGAAAAAAAAAAACAAGATTGTAAAATATTTCAAGTATCTTTGGAATCTGATTAGTGGTGGCGATGAAGGGTGCTTAAGTTTATCGATAGGGGTGCAAGGGTATGTTTTAAAAGAAAAGGATTATTTAGAGCATAAAAGCTAGGACGGAGAAACGTCTCTTAGATCAGGCAGATGAATGAGTACAGGTTATGCATGTTATGCCTAGAATGTTAATGACATGCAGCAAGCATAACATGCCTAAAGTAATACTGCAACATGATTAATGTTTTAATCAGAGTTATCAACACTAAACAGTTTAATTCAACACAAAACCTTACAGTAACTGATACTTCAGTTATTAAATATTACTACTATTACTATTTGCAGCCCTGTCAACAATTGATTACATTTTTTTTCCTAACTATCCCTCTCTTTACTTTCCACTTAGGAGCTGTGTCGGCAGCACATGGCATCCAAATCCTCCCTATGCCGTCAGGACTGTGTGGGTGGGGTGAGCACCGGCATGGCGGGGTCCGCCATTGGCACAGGTGCTGGCGGTCGAAGGGGTACAGACACGTCCCGCGTCAGCAGCGTTTCTTCCCAGTTCAGCGACGGTCCCCAGCACAGCCCGTCCTCCACCCACAGCTCCACCCCATCCTGGAGCGAAGAGCCAGCCCAGTCTAACATGGACATCTCTACTGGTCACATGATACTGGTGAGTTAATATCACAGTGGAGAGAAAAAGTGCTTCCTGGTGTAGCGAATGAGGCTCCTGCTGTTACAAAAGCATCCTTGTTTCTTAGATATTTACCTCCTACACTTACAATTTGTTTGTCATCTCTCATCAGGCGTATATGGAGGATCACCTGCGTAATAAAGATCGCCTTCAGAGGGAGTGGGAGGCTTTGTGCTCCTACCAGGCTGAACCCAGTTCAGTGGCTGTGGCTCAACTCCCAAGCAACATGGACAAAAACAGACACGCTGAATCCCTCCCCTGTTAGTTCATCAATGTGTCGCTGTGTTTCTCTGTGGTGGTATCGTGAATACATCAATCATAGATCAACCTGCTTACTCATACATTCAGTGACTCATTCTGGACACCGGGTTTTCTCTTACAGATGATCACTCTCGGGTGAAGCTGAAGACTGAAGTAAACCCCAATAAACAGGACTACGTCAATGCCAGCGTAATTGTAAGAATTCTTCAAGCTTTTAAAAACATTTCCACTGTGTGGTGATATTGATAATTGGTGCTTTAGTTACCAGTTAGTTACGCTTGCATTTTTTGGCATTTCTCATCCCAAGTTGCCCATTGCCTTTTTTCACGTTTTTGAAAGAAATTGCACAAATTGGTTCAGGGTTCAAACATTTCAATAATAATAAAGTTTCTCTCGCTCTCTTTTTTCTCCCTTTTAACCCAGTTCGATCACGACCCTCGCCAGCCATCTTATATCGCCACACAGGGACCACTGGCTCACACTGTTGCTGATTTCTGGCAGGTCAGTACCATCTTCTCCCTGTTCTGTGTTCTCGCTTTAGTTACTGTTTTGGACAAATTGAAACATGTCGGTTGTCGGACCATTCAGCTTATCTGCAGGAAATCTGCCTTGTGACTTACAGATATGTTTTAATGTGGAACTCAGATGTGTGTGTGTGTGTGTGTGTGTGTGTGTGTGTGTGTTTACATCTATGTGCGTGCATGTTCTCTACATTCCACAGATGGTGTGGGAGAACGGCTGCACGGTGATAGTGATGATGACAGCTCTGGTGGAGGACGGAGAGAAACAGTGCGAGCGATACTGGCCTGATGAGGGCTCATCGCTCTACCACATTTATGAGGTTAATTTCCTATCGTAACTCACAACCTTTCATTTCACATTTAGCAAAGCGTCTTTTTATGATTTGCTTCTTGTGAAAGGGCAGGGTCATGTATTAAAGAATAGATATTTAAAGCTTGAGTGCAGAATTTTTCTAGCAGTAACAGTAATTACACAAATATCATCAATTGGTGACTATAATGTATGGCTTGACTTTAATCCTTGCTCTGAACGCCAAGTTTCTTTTTTATCTGGAGTTCCACTCCAGACACTTTTGTTTTTTGATCTTTCGCAGGGTTTTCCGCCCTACTCCTAGCTACTGTTGCTATGATCACTCCCCTCCCTTCCTGTTAACATGCTTACTATCGAAAGAAAACACTGGAATCACACACATGCAGATGAAGCTTTGAGAAAACAAAATGAAGCGCAGTTCCAAACAGAAACAGACAAAACATTTTATCTAATGTAAAATAAATAAATTAAGCTCTGTCGTCTTTCTGCCCCTTTGAATGGAAGCTGGTTAATAGAAAAAAACATTTGCATGGTAAAGTTAACAACAAAACATATTCATTTGTTTGTTAATTTTGATGTAAAACTCTTGTACTCCATCTTTGAGTCAACATTTGTAGATTAAACAAATACATTGACATATCCATTTCATATGACATAAAATCCTCTCTATAAAAACAGCAAACAAAAATTTCAATACCCTCCTCTTTAATGGTATATGACCCTAAAATTAGGTTACTTAAAGATTCAGAAAAGAAAATAGTATCATGTATGGCCTGTATATGCTAGAATCCCCTTTAGTTGTGCTTTATATGTGCATCGTAAATCATTTTGGAATCCTGTCAGTCAATCAGGTATTTTGTATCATGTGATCTTCTCATTGTATTGAGTCCTGACAATACACAGCTGGCTTTATTTTCACATGGATGTTTGCCTGACGAAGGAACCGAACGACCTTGCAAGTTGAAATGCTCACCTTTTTTTTTTACCCTCTTGTCCATGTCGTTTTTCTGCCCCTCCCCCCTTTATTTCGTTCCCTTTCTATCTCTTTGTGTTCATCAGGTGAACCTGGTGTCAGAGCACATCTGGTGTAAGGACTTCCTGGTGCGCAGCTTCTACCTGAAAAATGTGCAGACGCAGGAGACCAGAACCTTGACGCAGTTTCACCTGCTGAGCTGGCCGGCTGACGGCATCCCCACCTCCACACGACCGCTGCTCGATTTCCGCAGGTAAAAAACTACACAGTTACACACGCTATCCCCACATGTTCCCTTGGTTATTACAGGTGCCACAAAGATTTAGTCATTCTCACTAAGTAAGCCCAAAATGAAGCAAACAGATGGCTTGTGTGTAATGTTGCAATGACTCACTGGTACCCTGACAGGCCAACGGGCCTGAATCCTCCTGCTCGCCCTCATCACATCCATCATTTTTCTCTTTTTCCAGTCTTCATCGTCATTCTGCACAGTGTGTTCTACATTTCATACCATCATCCTAGCTCTGTCTCTCTCTCCCTCTCTCCCAGTGTGCAGGTTGATGGGTTTGTATTTGAACATCTCCCAGTGTCATTTTTGTGGTTTGCAGCTAGTACTCTGGCTCCAGTTGCATAGTCACAAAAATGAGCATTGGCAGGTGTGACTGGCTACTGCAAGAGGGACAGTGAATCTGTGGCTTCCTCTCCACCTATTCTTTCCTGTTTTACCATCCCGCTGTCCTCCAACTCCTCATGCAGTTTCCATTTTTTCCTGTCCAGACATCCATTACCTCATTCCCGATTTTGCTGTTTTGTCTGTTGTTTATCATTTTATCCCTTATTCCTCCTACTTGCTCTGCTTTCCTCTCATTGCCTTTAATTGACTCACAACCTCCAAGTACCTGAAGCTGCAAAAGGGACATTAATATGTGTTTTATGCATTTATTAATGTCTTGATTACTGACATTGAGTAATTATAATATGTGACCAAGGTTACCTGCAATGACAATGTTTCTAATAAATCATTTATAATAAAGCCTTTTTTTCTGTTCCTTGTTCTCCTTTCCTTCTCTGCTGTCCCTTGTTTCTGCTTTTCAGGAAGGTGAATAAATGCTACAGAGGTCGTTCCTGCCCAATCATCGTTCACTGCGGGTAAAAAGAAATTTAAATAATCCAAAGTGTGTCAGATTATTGTGGAACAACAGAATTTGAATCATGCCCTATAATTATTATGAATAATATGTCTTTGGAAAGGAGATTGAGGTGAAAAACTTTGAAAAATTCCATGTGCATTGATTCTCTGTTGCACTCCTACAGTGATGGCACTGGCAGGACTGGCACTTACATCCTCATTGACATGGTGCTGAACCGCATGGCCAAGGGTGAGTCACTAACACACACACACACACACACACACACACACACACTCACACACAGACACACACACACACACACACACACACACACACACACACACACACACACACACACACACACAGGGTTTAAATTAGTGCCTAAACATTTTTAGATGGTCAACAAGATCACTGTTTTGGGGTGAGGGTGGAATTATGTCAACATTTGCTCAGGGGAGCTCACTGATACATTACCTATCGTGGACAGCAGAGGGAGCTATAGTCTCAATGTAGTTAAATACCTCTGCTTAGTTGAAGTGTTATTCCACTCTGAGATATGGACAAAATCACAATCAGTCATGACAGTTATTTCATAAAGTTTTACAACTAAATTTCAACATGTATAACCAAATCTAAAATCTTCACATTGAAGGTTTATTTCAGTGTTTCAACCTAAAATCAGCAGGCTAGCATAATAATTGTTTTCTCAGTTGTCAGGATACATTTGTAATCCTTTTTTCCCTACTTACTGTTTTATCGGTTGAGTGGATTTAGACAGAGGAGTCTTGTGTTTCATGGCACAAAAGCAGTGTGAATATACCTCAAAAACTGTAGTCGTGACGCTTTCACTGTTCCTGTTGTTGCTGTCAGGAGTGAAGGAGATCGACATCGCAGCCGCACTGGAGCACATCAGAGACCAGAGGCCTGGCTTGGTCCGCACCAAGGTACCATCAATTGTGTGTGTGTGTGTGTGTGTTTGTTTTTAAGTGTTCCCACACCCACTTAAACGTCAATTTCAAGGAGTCAGGGATCAAGGTAAAGCACTGATGGAGCACTTTTAATGACGTACATCATAATCCAACTGTCTCCCTCCTACCTGTAACCAACCCCGTCAAACCTTTCACTCTTATGTTCCCATCTCACTGTTTTTTCTCCCCACCTCTCCTCCTGACCAGGACCAGTTTGAGTTTGCATTGACAGCAGTAGCAGAGGAGGTGAATGCCATCTTGAAAGCCCTGCCACAGTGATCTGAGGACGCAGTGAGGACATCTGCAGGCACACTGAAAGAAATACTCGTGAGGACACCCACATACCATCCAGTCATGTATGTCTGGCCATCACTGTAGATAAGAATTTGCTCTACCACACTTGGAGCAGTAACTGCTCGTTTTCAGCATGCAGTATTTTACCTTCTCATCATTGTCTGGGTTTTTGACATTTCTGGAACATAATTAAATGATTTATGGCAGGATGTTAATATGGACAGAAGACCTTTTTTTCACAAATATGGCATAAATTTGGTCTTTTCTGTCTCAACTTTATATCTAATTAGACAACAGTGAGGCCATTACGAAAAGTAAAGACTAAAGACTAAAAGACTAAAGAATATACTGTTCCCTAGCCACATTAACTTTTGCCTGAGTCTGACAGGAGAGACTACACTTCTGTCAATGGTTGTAATGACATAATGTCCTTACAATAATATATTACATCTTTGCCTCATTTGCCCTTTCACTGGACCTGATGACATGAATACCTCAATTAATCAATCAATATCACAAGATAATTAACCACCAACAATTTTGTTAAACATTACAATTGTCTTGGACCAATGTTAAGATATTGTTAAGTCGCTTCACAAACTTATCCAATTTGTAATACATCCATCTGGCTGAGACACAGTAAGGTTTCAATGTATTTTTTAACTCTCAGAATGTGTTGTTTCATGTCCACCAGAATACTGTATGCTACTGTCTAGTGTGTGTTGGTTTCCAGCAGATTTTTATTTGTGAGGCTCGTCTTTGCCTTGACATCATGATTGTTGGCTTTAAGCACCGGTCTTTTTCTTAAGGATGCTGTGTGTTGACCACCAAGTACACCTCGCCTTCCCTCGCTCTTTCCGCACACAAAGTGACATTGTTTGGGTCCTTTTATCGTCTTACTCAGCGTATGACCCTGTGATTAATGTAAATAATTCATCCCAATGATTGTGTTTACTTCATGTAGCAGACAGATAGAAAATATCTATAAAAATGTATTTTTGACTTGACCTGAATAAATTTGTGACGTGATGCAGCAAAAAAACTAAAAAAAAAAAAAAAAAAAAAGCCTCAAGTTCTCATTTTCAAAACCAAAGTGTTGTTCAGCGGGTTTACTTTTTCTTTATCTGTTAAAAAAAAGTTAACACAGTAGTTTAGTAGTAGCAACACCTTTTCAGACAGTGCTCTCTGCTTTATTTTTAATTCTTGGATATAAAAGTAACAACATGGGACACTCAGAGCATTTCCACAGAAGCAAACAACTATTTGCTGTATAAAGATATCGTCATTGTTGGGCGCAAACATATCTTTTTTTCATAAATTAATTCTATTGGTTCTCCAAGTCTATCTGTGGGTTTTACTATTTCTCAACCAATGAAATGTATTTAAAAAAGCTTGTGACTAAATCTCCTATCTCCATTGGATCCTTTTAAAAACACAGCATTTTTTTCTAATTCCCAAAAAATAGCAATTTTGGAGATAGGAGTGTAGTGGAGGATAGGAGATAGGAGTGTAGTGGAGTAGTGGCTTCCTGAGCTGAGAATGAAGTCACGCTTCATGTGTGTGTGTTACATCTCAGCTTCTCTGTTCTTTGTTGTGTCAGACAATCCAGCCATGCGTGCATTTTAGTGCATGTGAGTCCCTGTGTGTGTTTCTGAGCGGCTAGCTAATCGCTGCCACTCTGCACTGGGCTCATACGGTGGTTACTGTTGGTACCGGGACAACATCCCTTTGGAAGTGTAGCGCCCAGCTTCCAGTTTTCCCCCAGGTAACCCTGTTAGCTCTGTCAGGACTGTTGTTAGCACTGTTTATTGAACTGCCACAGACTCTGTTATCTCCATGTTTAGAACAGTGTGCAGATAATCTTGCTCCAGACTCTAAATCAATCTAAATCATATGCTCTGAATATTTCATGCAGCTCCTTTAGATCTGACATTGCCTGTTGCAGAGATAAACTATCATGGACTGATGCAGAGAAGTCAGCAAGAAATGTTTTATTTTCTCTGCTTTATATATCTTATTGATCAGTTTTTACTTCCAGGCATGACTCAAAAATCAGCTGACACAGTGTATGTTAATGCAGAGATGATTAGAACTATTTCCTTGGGTTTCAAAATACAAAGTTTCCAGTCTTTTACTCCACATGAGCTATGTACACACATTCACACACATAAATATAAAATACACATTTTTATCTTTTTTTAAGTGTCATTCAGCAGGTAGAAGCTGTGGTGGGCAGAGATAGACAAGTGCATCATGGGGAATTGACCTTTCACCTGTAGGAGTAAATGTACAAGGACATGTTAACAATATTGCAGATACTGCAAAAATCACCAGGTATAAATGTGACTTCTATGAAAGATGGGACTTCATCATCTGCATGTGGTTTATGTGGAGACTTTCAAGGTGCTTCAGGTGAACACTGGGTCATTACCTCAGGGCAGGGCTTAGGGCACAGCACAGCATGAGCCAATCAGGTTAGCTTGTGAAGGCCTCGAAGTCTGAGTCTGAAACAGGAAGCAGGAAGTGTAAGACAATAAATTCCAGTTGAAGGCCAAATGGTGTGCTTACAATCAAGTGCATTTTTCACACTACCAATTTAACAAATAACGTTTTATTTCTATGTCACAGTGAGATCTAGATACAGAAAGTAAGAGCTCACAACCTGACAGCGCGAGAGGCATTAAAAGGTAAGAGTGGCATATTGTTAGCTGAGGGATAAAACGAAAATGTAAGCAGAAGATATTAGCAAACGATGTTTGATAACAAATTGTCAAATAAAATGTGTGATGATTGGTGTAGGATGGCTATACATGGACATCTACTGTTCGTGGGATTTTTTGTTTCGAATGGTTTGGATGACATTAAAATAATAGTTATAAAAATCTTAAAACAGTTAAGTTTGTAGTGAAAACAGGTGAAAGCTAATGGCATTAAATAAGGTTTGGGTCATGGTGAGCAAAGAGATAAATAAATGAGAAACGGGCAGACTTTTGATGATCAGCTTTTAAAGGAAGTGTAAAGAGTCAGTATCACTAAAAACTGAGTAAGTAAATAGAGACACATCGGTTTGGACAACATACTAGGTGAAATTATATGTAATCATACTGATCATGTTTTGTTGGTCCTAAAAAATGTAAATAAACTAATTAAATATTTTCATTACTTTTAAAATGACTGATCTACATGAATGAAGAACAATTCAATACGAGGGCAAGCAGAACTGCAGTTTGTTTTATGTATCGTCAGTTGAAATAATAACGGCAGTACAAGGATAGCAAGAAATGAGTGACATTTTGTGGAAAATGCAAAACCTACTGCCATATTCTGAAATAAGTCAAATATTCCAAATATCCTCTTGGGCTCAATCTTTATTTTGTTATTTCCTTTTTAACAATCTTGAAATAAAAATAACAAAAAAAACTCAGTTCAGTGTAGTACAAATAATACAGGCAGATATATATTTATAAAAGAAACCATCTGCCTCTTTCTTATTCCCTCTCCACACGCAATAACACTTTGGAGAGGAGAAATGATAAACAACTCAGAGACAATAACATTTTTTGAATCTGTCTCAACTGATGATGTGTTCTCGCAGCTGTGCGTCATTTTTGCCAGTGAAGATGGTTATCCTTTAAAGTGAGAGCAAAACTCATGCAATGCAAAATAAATCAAGTGCTCAAAAATACACTCACATAAACTATAGGGTTGCAGTAGTATTCCAGTTTCACAGTATACTGTTGTATAAAGATTGACGGTCATTATACCATGTACATTTGCAGATCTATGGTATTGAAAAATAAATGACAGAGGATGGAAAATCTTACATGCATGTTTCATTTCCTCCTCAACTGCCTGTTAAACATTTTGCACAAACTCCATTAAAAAATAGTTTCACATTCCAGTTATAATAAAACCTTTGCTTAATCCCCAAAATCTTGATTTTATTATTTTAAGGGTCATAGTAATTAATAATAATAATAATAATAATAAAATGTGACACTGTGAACCCGTGATATTTTCGAGGACATTTTTTGTACCCTGAAAATCTCACACCACTGCCACCCTATAGTTGTGCTCTATGAGCAATTAAAAGCAGGGAAGGGGTAGGGACACTGCCTGTAATGCTGTTAGGTACTTATTAAGACAGATGCGTATTTGAACATTAGTAAAAAAAACTATTTTTTTAAACACGTTACTGGCACTAGTCTTTTTTCTTTTACCCTTTTGTGTTTTGGCACCAACAGGACTTTTTTGTGACTTCCAAACTTATTTCACAGAAAATGGTTACATTTACAGCAGTTATTATTATTCTATCCCAAAAATATGTATGCATGTGTTGGGTTTGGTAGCTCACATATTGGATTGGCCTTATAATAAGACTAAATTCAGAAAGTTCTTTTCACTTCATTGAAGTCTCTCTGTCCAAATAACACACCAGCACGGACTTTGCAAAGACAACTGTTCCTAAAACAATTCACTACACTGTCACTTTGAAAGTATGTCTTGCTCTGATATAAGGGTGGGGACACACTGTATATGGCAACAAACACACAATATGATATTAATACGACACAAAACTCATCCCAGCTGTGGCTGACATGGCAAAATGAAAAACTGTTGAATGCAAAAATATCACATCAGAATCTAAAACCAAAACAGGAACTATTAAGATTTAATCTCAAGCTATGTTCTTAATTTTGGCATTTTTGCTAATTATTTTTAAGTATCAATGTATTCCAAGTTCAGCAGCTAACAGTCTGTGTAATTTTGCACATTAAGCAGCTCAGGATTAGGTTAGGCTGAGATAAGGTTTTTTCACGCTGCACTTGATCAACAGATGCTGATAGAAGGAAAAGCAAGCTACAGCCCTTTCCCTAGCAGTTCAAACCAGTCCAAGCCCAATCATACCTAGCACTGACTTGATGATGAAGCTCCATGTTTTTAAACATTCACACAACCATCACAATGCAGTCGAATTAAACCACTCTCACTCAAAACACCCAGTCACAAATGTATAGCTTGTTTTTCTGACTTGGCACATTTGTGGTGTTCATGTAAGCAAAATACAAACATAGTAAAGTAGTTCAAATGGAGTAAGGCACCAAAAGGATCTAAGTATGAAAGATTTATATAATAATGATTTGCAACTGTGGTTTACAATCACTTATGATGCTGCATACATTCTGCATTGTGCATTGCCTTCCAGCTTCATGAATTCCTCCTTTTCCCTAATCTTCAATCACACCAAATACGGTCATGATATTTTAGTAAAAGTGTATAAATGCCAAGACTTGCATTCAGGGATACATGATAGCAGTGCATTGCAGCTTTGCAACAGTGTGAAAGTTAGAAAGCTACCAGTTTGAACAATTCTGACTGGGAAGCCAGTGTTCTGTGTGTGTGTGTGTGTGTGTGTGTGTGTGTGTGTGTGTGTGTGTGTGTGTGTGTGTGTGTGTGTGTGTGTGTGTGTGTGTGTGTGTGTGTGTGTTTGTGTGTGTGTGTGTGTGTCTCAGCAGGCCAATTAACAGAGGTCTTTTTTAATTAAACTAGTTTTTCTGTCATGATGAAAATCACCAGAGAAGGTTCTGCGGCCTGCTTTAGATTTCGATCTATCTATTGTTTCAGACCGGGCGGAGTCAGTTCTGATACATTCCCTTTGCCAGAGAGTCAGAATGAGAAACTTCTATGGCACGGTCTCCACTGTCCCAAACACACAGAGACGCAGACAGAAAACATGTACGTGCACACACCACTCTCTGTCCCAACTTGGCCACATCGAACTCCATGTTAATCCCTCTCTTTTCAGTCGATGTAAATATTTGGCAAATTTATATACAGTATGTTCAGATACAGTCCTCTATACTGCTTCACATTCTGTTTTATCTTTTAGCTGTACTGGCTAATTATATGGAAAGGACTGTATTGGCACCCTGTCAAACTCAGTCTCTTTTGGAGGTGTTAAGAAGCCTGAAAGCTGTGTGATCAGCTACGGCACTGCCTCAAATTAAGAGTCTGCACACCACATCACATTAGTCTGGCTGTAGGCAGAACACTGAGGTAAGTATAAAAAATAAGGCACACACACACTGCATTAGCACACAATGCACCCACACTTCTTTTTCTTTTTTGTACTGCCATCACTATTTTTCATGGCAGGTTCAAACTCTTCTTCAGTGCTTTGGCTTAATGGTGTAGTGGTGGCGGTTGTAGAAGACTCGGGAGACAAGTCTGGTTTCCTGGTTTCCTTTCCCACCTCTTCCCTGGTTTCCTTTCCAACCTCTTCCCTGGTTTCCTTTTTCACCTCTTCCCACCTACCGTCAGAGCCCATTTTAAACTTCCTCTCCTCAACATTCCCCCCATTAACAACCCTTTCAGTGCGAACCGCATTAATATTTGTAGTCTTAAAAACCTTATCTCCAGTTTTGTCACTCATGGTTTTGTTACTCATGGCTTTGCCCTGACGCACAGCACCTTTTATGATGTTGGTAACAGCTGCTCTCTGCTGGGCTTCCATTTCCGACAGGCTGCATGCCAAAGCCATCTGCAGTTCCTCATCGTCTTCGTCATCCTCGCTGCTGCCCGCAACGCCGTAGTTGTAGAAGGGGGCGGAGCTAAATGATCGACGTGTGGCTTCAGAGCTGGAGCGAGATCTGTCAGACTCGGCAGATGATTTGTTTTGGATATGTGGCTTCTGAGGCGTTTGTCCCTCTCGTCGACTCAGCTCCAGTGCGAGAGCCATCTCGTCCTCCACACCTGGAACATCACACAACAACACAACTTACATACGGTATGTACACACATGCAGCAAGGCTGAACTTTTCTTGACAAAAGCAATTTGAAAACAGTGAAGGGGTAGAAAATATTGCACAAGTTTCTTTGTTACACCTGTGTGTGTGTTTGTGTGTGTGTGTGTGTGTGTGTGTGTGTGTGTGTGTGTGTGTGACCTTACCATTAATTAGGACAGTCTTTAACACCCCATCCTCCTCAATCTCTGTTCTTTCCTGTCCGTTCTCTTTTATCCTGTTAGAAGGAAATGCACAGAAGAATTATTTGTATATCTGTGTGGGTTACTATAAGTCAGTTTAGAAAATAGCACCAACAAAAAGAGCTACTATGAAAGCTCTACAGCCACACATTGTAGTTATTTTATAACTATGTTAAAATGACTAATAAATCTACCTTGTACCTGGTATTTGAAAAAAAGAAAAGCAAATTGCATCCTGAGAAAAGAAAAATTACCCAAATATCAAGTTGCATTTATGTATAATTCAAAACACAATGAGAAAGAATAGTTAGCACTTGGTTTGCACTTCTTTTATCTTCAGGTTTGCAGTTATATAACATGCATGATGTCCTAAGCAAAGAACAACCTAGGAATTTGAGAATACGCTCAAAATCAAATCAAACCAGTGTACTATGCTGAAAACCTGTATTAATGATAATTTTAATGTAGTTTCAGTGATGTGTCACATTAAAAGAGTTTTGAAAGTGTAGGAAACAAAACTGTGCAATAATGACAGATTTCAGATGATTTTCTAAAAATACTCTCTTGACCATGTGCTCCTAGTGGTATAAAAAATCATAAAAAATTTGAAAGTACTACATCTGCCAGGATGTGTAAATTTCCTAAGGACAGCTTTACATACTTCTTGGTGGTGGTGCGTTTGCCATTTATAATGCGAGTGGAGGTGGAAACTGATTTAAAGTTGCCCATGCCTCCTCCCAGGCTGTCCATCCCATTCAAACCACCAAAGGAAGAGGAGAAGGAGGTAAAATCAGCTGCAGATGATGAGAGGAAAGGAGATTTATTTCATTTAGGAATCTCACTAATACCAACCGTGTGTGATTTTCACTGAGAACATTGGTAGACATGCACAATGCCACAGTATAATATGCCATGATACCTAATTCAACAGCTACACAGGATACTGTATTCCCCATGCAACTTTCAGCATGTAACTGTTTACCTCCTGCTGATGGAAAAGAAAAGAACCGGCCAGGGCCGAGGCGAGACGATGAGCCTCCAAACGATGAGAAATCATCTGGATGAGAGAAAGAGAGACTTAAAATGTCTTAAATACTCTGCTGTTAAGTTAGGTGTAATATTACAGTGAGTGTTTGTGATGCCAACTCACGAAGAAGAATGGGATCTTCTGTTTTTACTGGTATTTGTAAATATTGCCCCATGAGTTAATGAATACAAAGACTCTTAGTAGGATAAGCCGACTCCCAAAGTCATGATCGATTACTTCGATTATAGCAATGCCCCACCACCACCACCACCCTGCACGATATATTTGTACAAAAATAATAAAAAGTGCTGATTAAACCCCACATGAATATTGACTTACCAAAGAAGTTACTGAAAGGATCCTGGCTGCCAAAAAACTCTCTGAACACCTCATCTGGGTTGCGGAATGTGAAGGTGAATCCCGGGAAATCTGATGAAAAGTCTGAGCTGGAGGAACCTGGAAAATAAAGTCGTAGGGGTTAGGTAGGTAAAGAGCAACCGAGCAGAGTGAGGAGGAAAGAATGAGTGGTAACAGATGCAGTAACATCTCAGTATCTCACTGAAGCAAGGTTTATTTACCTGTGTATCGCATTCTTTCACTTCCAAATCTGTCGTATTCGTCACGCTTACTCTCTGTGCAGCAGTAGACAAACAAAAAACAGTTAAGAGTTAAGTTTCAGATTCGTAACACATAAGATCAGCCTCCAACAGACACTTGATAAATGCCACTCATCTAACAAACACACACAC
The DNA here is from genome assembly GCF_026936395.1 of Plectropomus leopardus. Taxonomy (NCBI): domain Eukaryota; kingdom Metazoa; phylum Chordata; class Actinopteri; order Perciformes; family Serranidae; genus Plectropomus; species Plectropomus leopardus. The sequence goes on along the minus strand of NC_142185.1, from coordinate 16,334,903 downwards.
ACACACACACACACACACACACACACACACATAAATATATAGACTGTTTCACTGCTATTCTGTTGCTATGGCAACAGCTTTGGTCCCTGTTTTCTTCCTGTCAACTAATGCATAAACAAACACTGAAATACACTTGGACCCATTTAGAAAGTTTATGTTGTCATGTTTGAAACGCCCCGACTTACTGTCAGATAGGACTTCATAGGCCTCGGCCAGTTCTTTAAACTTTTTCTCTGCTGCCTCCTTGTTGTCTGGATTTTTGTCTGGATGCCATTTAAGTGCCAGTTTCCTGTACCTGAGCACACAAACAAAAACACTGACTCATACATAAAAGTGACATTGTACTATGGTCTCTACTACAACAGCAGACAATGCATTGTGGAGAACCTTTGAGAAAAAAGACACCAGCCAACTAAGACCATTTCATGCTTCAGAGAAGTCTGTATTTTTCAAACCAGTGGTTCTCAACCCTCTATTTATGGGTTTAGTTACAATGTAGAATGAGTTATTATATATTTAGTGTTTTTTTCTTTTACACATGTTCTGACTGAAAACATTTTTCTTTGAAATCCAATTCAAATTTGGTCTGAAGTCCATAAAACCCAGACACATAAAACTAAGAAACTGCTTATTTTCGAAGCAAACTCCATTTTTTTAAGGCTTATATAACCTGGCAGTTTTACGGATGTTGCATCTAAAATTATATTCAGGAGGAATATTTCTGTATTTTTTATGAATAATTATAAAGACTTGAACTAGAATACTCACGCCTTCTTTATGTCATCCTGAGAAGCTGTTTTGGGCACTCCCAGGATGTTATAGTAATCCACCATGTTGCCTCCTTTCACTCCTCACCACACCACCCTTGGAAAGAAAATACAAATAAGATTTCTTTTAAACACAGAACATACTCAACTCTAATTGGATACACACATTCTGCATTTTTCAAATTACAGTCTCTGATGCCAAAGAGTTTATAAATCCTTGGAATCTGTGGTATGTTCTAAAATCCAAAAAAGGAAAAGAAACAGCTTTATACTTATTTATTTAATTTTCACACAAAACTACAGCATGGGCTGAGTGAGAAATGGCTAAAGATGGGAATATGTAAAGTAAACGGATGTTTTCCTTCTGTACACTCTAAAGTGTTGACAAAAACAGATTTTGGAAAAGCATAATTTCCGTTTTTAGATCTAGATCCCACACACAAGCGCCTCCACTTTCTTTGTCTCTTTAGACCTTTTCTCAGGACTGTGTGGGCGTGTGCACACAAAACTAACGAGGACATCTCCCTCACTAGCTTGTTAGTTTTGTTATATCTGTTATGATCGGCTATTTGTACATGTGGTTTGATAACATCATGTAATTCCAAACATGCTCTGCCCAACATTTAAGCTGTAGGTGGTAAAAATCATTAAGCTAAAACTGTTACTATATTAAAACAGCACTAAATGAGACAGATAATCTCTGGAAAAAAAATCATATTCATCTGCCTAATGTATTGTGTTTTAGTGCTTCTAATGGCCTAACACAGCTGTTAATCATGTCAGTCACTGCTCATGAGCTGTGGTCAAACTGTCAAACTCAGCAGCGTTGATCCAATATGAATCAAGATTCTGTTACTGTATTGCCTCTCACACTCGCTACTTCTCATTTTACAACTAAACAGACCACTAAAATGTTTTTCTGAAAACATTTGAGCAGTAGGAAGAGGAGGAGGGCCATGATTTTTCACAGACCACTTCATGTACTTCTTTAAAAATATAGTGACAGTTTCAGCAAATATGACTTTTTATTTTAATAAAAGTTACCAAAATACAGCTTTAACCACAGCAGAGCACTAATCTGCCAGAGTAACTGCCAACATCTGTGTTTATTAGTCGTGACAATCATGTGTTTATCTCCATTTCACAGTAATTGAAATTTACCTCAACTGATCTTTTGCCTGATCAAAAGTTCCCACAAAATTAATCTAAAATACATTTTGCCAAATAATTCAATGTAATGTCATTAAAGTCACATTAAGTTGAACCAACACGTGATCTGCACTGACAAGATAAGCCATCATGATTCACACGAGCAATGAGTAATTAGATGTTGACTGCCATATTGATTTAGACCAGAATCAATACTGTACTCAAGTCTCAAATCTATGGCCATAATTTAAAAACAATTAGTGTTTCATTAAGCAATCCGTGAACTCTCAGAGACACATGACACTACCCAATTATGCAATTATGTATTTTAATTTTAGCCCAAATATGAAGCATATTGTCACCCAGTTTGGATGTTATCAGCCCACTGAAAGGCCGCTATTTGACTCAAAGATATGGGTTAGAAGGGACCTGCCACACCTACTATAAGGTTCTTAGGCATTATCAGCCCATTAAATGGCCATTAGCATACCCAGTGTTTGCTGTAGACTATCCTGCTATGACAACAGTGTTTGTTTTTATGTATTAATACAATTTATAAAACTGTTTTCACAAGCTAACTAGAAAGTTCTAGTTAATGTGACATACTTATTGATACACTGATGTAATAACACAGATAATTTTAATTCAGTGAATCATAATAAGGCTTTATGGTGTAGTAGTTGTGTTTTATAGGGAAAAACATGTTTTCATGTTAAGCAAAAGAAGTTTTGCTTTTAATCCTGCACATTAGCTGTATGAATGCCCAAGTATTATTTATGTATTACTTAGATTAAAGTGCTGTACAAAATATTTTTAATTTTTAACCTTTTTTTTTTTTTTAAATAAGTAGGCTAATATAAAGTGTAACCTTAAAATGATTAGACCTTAGTACAGTCAGTTGTTCAATTAGTCAGCCCCATGCCAATCGCATTAGTGGACATCAACAGTTTTAGGTCTGAGGGGGATTTCCAAACCGAGGTAAAATAACTAAACTTAACTTTCTATGTCCCCTCGGGAACAGTCATGTGCTGACACGAATATTATAACTATGTTATTTCTAGCGTCATGGCATCTGACAACTGCTGCTGACATGACTGTGGGCCTACACAAACTTACATACACGGACAGATGCAGTTGCAGGCACGGGTGCTGTCTTTATTGCTGTAAAAATTACGTAGCATTAACATTATGGGTACCATTTGCATTATTTGGTATTTCGACTCACACATCCCACCTATTATGGTAAAGTTGAGCGTCAATAAACTGTAGAAGCTAAGCTACATGGTGGATTGATAGCCACAACTTATCCAGACTAGCCAAAGATATAAGGACCTACCGTGTGAGTCTTTTGGCCTACGTTTGTCCACCGGTTTGGAGCGACAATGAATTAGTTATTATTGTAGCGGTGCCTCTGGTATGCGCTCCCCCTCTTTTCGTGACGGCCGCACAGTCAGCCTCCTCCTTTAGTCCTCCTCTCCGCCTCCACGACACAAATATTTTCTAACTACACGATATGTCTGCAGTGTACCGCTATACTTCTGCGCCCTGCTCCACTGCCCCCCTATCTGGCAAGCAAGTGGACAGTTACAGCCCTGTTTGTCTCGTGTGCTGGTCTAAGCTGCACGCGCTACGTCATTATCAGCTGAGAGCAAAAAAATAGAGCGTCTGGAAGAGACTGGAAGCGTCGTCAGACCCGCCCTGCCTCAACAACCGCCTGTTGCTCTGCATGCTAATGCATAATGTGGCTTAACCCATAAGACCAGCAACTTCTCATGGTAGTCACGGAAACCTACTATGGCCGACCATTCAGGATAGACACATGGAGCAAATTATTAGGCCTACATGAGCTGTTAACATATTTTTTTCTTTTCTGTTTAAACTTTTTTTTTTTTTTTTTTTTTTAGTAAATATTCTCACAAACATAAAAACACACACATTCCATACTCCCCAGACACCCAAAAAGTAAACAAATTAGAAAAAATTAACTTAATAAATATACAAACAAATACATACATTAATAATAATAATAATAATAAGAAGAAGAAGAAGAAGAAGAAGAAGAAGAATAGTCATTTATTATAAGTATTTTGAAAAAAAATATATCTATGTTTATTATGAATTTTTATGAATGTATAATTTTTTATGAATTTTTAACCGGAAACACTTTAATTTCATGTCATCTTAAAAATAACTATTTAGATAAATGCTAATTATAGTGTTACAAATGCAGTGGGGAAATGAACAGTTTACTCAAGGAGGCAAGTAAGTTCAATTTTTTAGGTATACTTCACTTAAGTATTTTCCTTTATGGGTACTTCATTTATTTGACAGCCATAGCTACTATGCAGATTAATACATGCATAAGGACAGTTTCTATAAATCTTCAGTCAAAAATAAGTCAACATGGACCAGCTACAATGTTTCAATAATCATTCAGTAATTATTCATTCAACCTACAATCTTTATTATAATTCTAAAAGGACGATTCTGCTGCATGAGTTCTTTAAATACAGTTTACTGCTCTTAAGACTTTGAACACAGTTAAACAGTTAATTATAATGAAGTGTTTTTACCTAGTGGTTACTAATGTTCTTACTTGGGTAAAGGAGCTGAGAACTTTTTGCTGTTTATAACTACAGTTAAGTGTCCTTATAAAGGAGTATATGAAGGAGGAACATATTGTAGTGATAGAAGAGTATTAGCCCTTTATAAACTCACTGTTCAGTGAGAGCAAAGTACAGTATAAAGTACATCAAAGTTAGTTGACCAGAGAAGTGTAGCTCACCAGAAAGTAGGTCTGTAGTTCAGTGTGTGTGTCATCAGGATCACATGATGAGCTCATGGACTGGTCAGTCATGTTTAAACTCTAAATTTCTTTGCATGCTGTCAGTGGACCAAAGTAACTCAAACTTTACCAACTGGTTACATTTCTCCCATCTGGTGGCTGAGGGAAGTAACTGCGGGTTCAAGGCCTGTCTGGCCCCATTGTATACTTTGTGGCTAATCATCAACAAGGCACAAAAAGGCAGGAAGTTGGACTTTCCTTTGTATATTAATGGGAACTGCATGTAAGCACACATTCTGAAGTCCTGTCTAATGGAAATTTAACAAAATACGCAGTGAAGATTTTTTTAATCTATGTTTACTCTAATAAATATATTTATTCGGGCGCTACTATTGATTTGATCTTGCTCAAATATTGTGTATGTTTACCTTTTAAAGACATTGGTCTTTGTAAATTTCATCACAGTGCTAACGATATTACGGGTTGCCTCTGAAGGCTGGGTATGATCTGTGGCAGTTGTAAATGTTAAATGCAAAGGTCTATAGTCTGAGATCATTCCAGATTATTCAGTATAAAAGGTTTATTATCAGCTAGCAAGGTGTTTAGCTATTGTTGTTGTAATAATTTACAATATAAATATGGCTATGCTGGACAAGTTCAGAAATAACCACAGTTCATCATTTAAAAGGTTCATGAGAACATTTTATTGATAATACTGATATTGATCACCACCACAGGTTATCAGAGTGTTGTTGGGAATGTGTTACATTCATGATAACTTTCGGAATGTGTGATGACAAAGCCTGGATGATGTTTGGCCCTTCAATACTCCTCACCCTCTTCATCTTCCTCTCCCATGCTGTCAGTGCCGACTTCTTCATAATCCTTCTCCAGGGCAGCCATGTCTTCTCTGGCCTCTGAGAACTCTCCCTCCTCCATGCCCTCCCCAACATACCAGTGGACAAAGGCTCTCTTGGCATACATGAGGTCAAACTTGTGGTCAAGACGGGCCCAGGCCTCAGCGATGGCGGTGGTGTTGCTCAGCATGCACACAGCCCTCTGTACCTTGGCCAGGTCTCCTCCGGGAACCACTGTTGGAGGCTGGTAGTTGATGCCCACCTTGAAGCCAGTAGGGCACCAGTCCACAAACTGGATAGTGCGTTTGGTCTTGATGGCAGCAATGGCAGAGTTGACATCTTTGGGCACCACATCACCACGATACAGCAGACAGCAGGCCATGTATTTACCATGACGAGGATCACACTTCACCATCTGGTTGGCTGGCTCAAAGCAAGCATTGGTAATGTCAGCAACAGAAAGCTGCTCATGGTAGGCTTTCTCAGCAGAGATGACCGGAGCATAGGTGGCCAGAGGGAAGTGGATACGAGGGTAGGGCACCAAGTTGGTCTGGAACTCAGTCAGGTCAACATTCAGGGCTCCATCAAAGCGTAGGGAGGCTGTGATTGAAGACACAATCTGACCGATGAGCCTGTTCAGGTTGGTGTAAGTCGGCCTTTCAATATCAAGGTTCCTGCGGCAAATGTCGTAGATGGCTTCATTGTCGACCATGAAGGCACAGTCGGAGTGTTCCAGGGTGGTGTGGGTGGTCAGGATGGAGTTGTAAGGCTCCACCACTGCGGTGGAGACCTGGGGGGCTGGGTACACAGCAAATTCAAGTTTTGATTTCTTTCCATAATCAACAGACAGTCTCTCCATCAACAGGGAGGTAAACCCTGAGCCAGTGCCTCCACCAAAGGAGTGGAAGATGAGGAATCCTTGCAGGCCAGTGCACTGATCAGCCTGAAAGGAAAATTTGCCTTGATTATTTGAAATCCCACTTCAGTTGTGCAAAATCAAAAGGTAAGAAATTACACACAAAAAAGTCACTATTCTATACATTTTATTCCAAACTGGATTAATTTCTTTTTTTCCTGAAATCAGCTGGGCAAATATGGTTTTTAGGAGCATTAAATCATGTTTACCCAAAACTGCCAAAGAAATAAACCTGCCTCGCAAACTCATGAAGCTCTTACCAGTTTACGAGTCCTGTCCAGAACCAGATCGATGATCTCCTTGCCAATGGTGTAGTGTCCTCGGGCGTAGTTGTTGGCAGCATCTTCCTTTCCTGTAATCAGCTGCTCAGGGTGGAACAGCTGACGGTAAGTTCCAGTACGCACCTCATCTGAAGAAAGACAAAATAGATATGTTGAATGTAATTTTTTTGCTCACTTTTTGGCAGCAGAAAACTTTGTAAATCTCTTAATAAAGAGATGATTAACATCTACATAAATGAACATTTTTTGTGTAATGAAAATCGTAATAATTGTAAGCTATCTTCTTGTTAAATTTCCTGTGAAAATGTTACCAAATATGCATTTACTGTACAGCATTTGTAGCAGAGTCAAATGTATACATTTATGGTTATTTACACACTATTCACACATTACTGACCAATGACAGTGGGTTCCAGGTCGACAAAGATGGCTCTGGGAACATGCTTTCCTGCCCCTGTTTCGCTGAAGAAGGTGTTGAAGGAGTCATCTCCTCCTCCAATGGTCTTGTCACTGGGCATCTGTCCATCTGGCTGGATCCCATGTTCCAGACAGTACAACTCCCAGCATGCATTGCCCATCTGGGCTCCGGCTTGGCCGACGTGCATGGAAATACACTCACGCTGAGGTAAGAGAGAGGTAAGTTAAAGGAGGCTGCCAACTAATATATTATCACTATATCTCTGTCTAAATTCATGTATTACTGTATACACTTGAAGTATTTCCTGATCCAGCACGACCTGGTTACAAATAATTGATGACTTTTATAGTGTGCATCACTGTATGTCAGCTTAGCTCATGAGTATGCTCAGCTGAGTGGTTTCATGCTGTTATAAAAAAGGCAAAAAAGAACAAAGAATATATATTGTACTTCATTATCGCTTTATTGCACCCTTTCTTTCTTTGAACTGTCTGCACTCAGTTTGAAGAGGAACTAGCTCTGCTGACAAAAAATATTGACTGCTGAATGCTGCGTGCCAAAGCAGACTGCTGAAGCCTCCAGCTGCCCAAAGTGCATACAAACAAGCCTGCATTTAAATGAAAACAGCTACTAGATAGTCCATAGTCTGCACTAGGGTTGCTGGACAGAATAATCCAGCAAATGTGGGCAGGAAATGCAGCCACAAATGAAATGCAG